>NW_026264944.1:68606-68845 GCF_000817695.3 Arachis duranensis | reverse complement strand
TCCAATAACCAACCTACCAACCAAAATGCTTATCATCTACCACCCACAGCTCACAACCCACCACAAGCACCACCTGAACCCTAAAGACTCACCAACTTGGAGACTGATGAGCGGATAATTTATACGCTTTTTGGCATTGTTTTTAGGTAGTTTTTAGCAAGTTTAAGCTACTTTTAAGGATGTTTTCATTAGTTTTTATGTTAAATTCACATTTCTGGACTTTACTATGAGTTTGTGTG
>NW_026264944.1:62404-64561 GCF_000817695.3 Arachis duranensis | reverse complement strand
GTCCACCAAGATAAAGTTTCACCCTCTGCCCATTGACCGTAAAGGTCTCTTTTGAATTCTCATCAAGTAATTCCACATATCCATGAGGTGAAACTTTGGTGATGGTGTATGGTCCATTCCATCTAGACCTCAGCTTCCCAGGGAAGATCTTCAGTCTTGAGTTGAATAGCAACACCTTTTGGCCTGGTTCAAATGTTCTCGGAGAGATTCTCTTGTCATGCCACCTTTTTGCTCTTTCCTTGTATATTCTAGCATTCTCATATGCCTCCAATCTGAATTCTTCCAATTCATTGAGTTGTAGTAGCCTCTTTTCTCCTGCCGCTTGAGCATCTAAATTCAAGAGTTGAGTGGCCCAAAAGGCCTTGTGTTCAAGTTCTACAGGTAGATGGCATGCTTTCCCATACACTAGCTGAAATGGAGATTTCCCTATGGGTGTTTTGAATGCTGTCCTGTATGCCCAGAGTGCATCATCCAGCTTCCTTACCCAATCTTTCCTTGTTGCTCCTACAGTTTTCTCCAAAATTCTCTTGAGTTCTCTGTTGGCAAGTTCAGCTTGCCCATTTGTCTGGGGGTGATAGGGTGTTGCCACTTTATGAGTTACCCCATATCTATGGAGAAGAGAGTTTAATTGTTTGTTGCAAAAGTGGCTCCCCCCATCACTTACAAGTCCCTTTGGCACTCCAAATCTAGTGAAGATATTTTTCTTTAGGAATTGCAATACCACGTTAGTGTCACATGTGGTTGTGGCTATTGCTTCAACCCATTTCGAAACATACTCCACTGCCACCAAAATGTATTTGAAAGTGTAGGATGGAGGGAAAGGTCCCATGAAGTCTATTCCCCATAGATCAAAGAGCTCCACCTCTAGGATGAACTTTTGAGGCATCTTATTCTTCTTTGTTAGGCCATCTGCTCTTTGGCATTCATTGCAATGACTCACAAAGTCCCTAGCATCCTTGAAGATGGATGGCCAGTAGAATCCACTTTGAAGCACCTTTGCTGCAGTTCTTTCAGCTCCAAAATGACCACCATAGCTAGAGTTATGACAATGCCACAATATGTCCTTCATTTCCACCTCTGGCACACATCTTCTAATCATTCCATCTGGGCATCTTTTAAACAAGAAGGGTTCATCCCAAAAGAACAACTTAGCTTCATGAAGCAGCTTCTTAACTTGTTGCTTTGTATATTCTTGTGGGATGCTCCTTCCTGCCTTGTAGTTGGCCATGTCTGCGAACCAAGGAATGTGTTGAATTTGCATAATGTGTTCATCTGGAAAGTCTTCATTTACTGACTGAGAAGTGTCTTGATTTGCTCCTTGTGGCAGCCTTGAGAGGTGGTCAGCAACTTGATTTTCACTACCCTTTCTATCCTTTATTTCAATGTCAAACTCCTGTAGAAGTAATATCCATCTGATTAACCTTGGTTTGGCATCCTGTTTTGACATAAGATACTTAAGGGCAGCATGGTCAGTATAAACAAGAATTTTTGATCCAATCAAATATTGCCTAAACTTATCAAAAGCATATACCACAGCTAGTAACTCTTTCTCTGTTGTGGTGTAATTTCTTTGGGTCTCATTCAATGCTTTACTGGCATAGTAGATAACATGAAGTTTCTTTTCCTTTCTCTGCCCCAACACAGCACCAATGGCAAGATCACTTGCATCACACATAAGTTCAAAAGGCATTCCCCAGCTTGGGGGTGTGATAATTGGTGCTGTGGTGAGCTTAGCTTTTAGAGTCTCAAAGGCATGTTTGCATTCATCATCAAAGAGAAAAGGGTTGCTCACCACTAGCAGATTGCTTAGTGGCTTTGCTATTTTGGAAAAATCTTTAATGAATCTTCGATAGAATCCAGCATGCCCTAAGAAACTTCTAACAGCTTTCACATTGTTTGGTAAAGGAAGTTTTTCAATAATTTCTACTTTTGCCTTATCCACCTCTATACCTTCTCTTGAAATTTTGTGACCAAGTACAATTCCTTCAGGTACCATGAAGTGGCATTTTTCCCAATTTAGAACCAAATTAGTTTCTTGGCACCTTTTCAAGACTAAGGTAAGATGATGTAAACAAGTATTGAAGGAATCACCAAAAACAGAAAAATCATCCATGAATACTTCTATGAATTTTTCTACCATATCCGAGAAGATTGATA
>NW_026264944.1:60687-61621 GCF_000817695.3 Arachis duranensis | reverse complement strand
TGTTTTGCTTGTATGTCAGATACAAGAAGAGAGATCCCTACCTTTCATGAAACTGATGAAAGAATCCTCCAAAGGCTAAGAAGAGAAGCAAGAGAAAAAAATGTTGCTGGAGAGGAAGAATCAGATGAAGAATATCATGAATTGGAGGAACACTCAACAAATCCAACAAATCCACCAGTGAGAATGGCCAACAACAATGGTCAACCCCAGAGGAGAGTCTTGGCTTCATATACATTTGCTAATCCAAGGCATTGTGGGAGTAGCATCCTTACCCCAAATGTCGATGCAAATAACTTTGAATTGAAGCCCCAACTCATCACCTTGGTGCAGAACAACTGTTCTTATGGAGGAGGCCCCTTGGAAGATCCAAACCAGCACTTATCCACCTTCTTGAGGATATGTAACACTGTCAAAACTAATGGTGTGCCTCCTGACAGTTACAAACTGATGCTATTCCCATTCTCTCTCAGGGACAAGGCCACTCAATGGTTGGAATTGTTTCCAAGGGACAACATCAACAACTGGGATGATTTGGTAACCAAGTTCCTTGCCAAGTTTTATCCACCTCAGAGGATTATAAGGTTGAAGGCTGAGGTACAAACATTTACACAAATGGAGGCTGAACCCATTTATGAGGCATGGGAGAAGTACAAGGCTCTAGTCAGAAAATGCCCCCTGCCATGTTTAATGAATGGGAGAAGCTGCAAAACTTCTATGAAGGCTTAACATTGAAATCCCAGGAAGCTTTGGATCATTCAGCTGGAGGTTCCTTGCAACTCATGAAAACTGCAGAGGAGGCTCAAGAACTCATTGATATGGTGGCTAACAACCAATATTTCTTTGCTCATCAAAGAAGCCGCCAACCATCACAAAGAAGAGGAATAATGGAGCTAGAAGGAGTGGATTCAATCCTGGCTCAAAACAAATTAATGCA
>NW_026264944.1:51309-59663 GCF_000817695.3 Arachis duranensis | reverse complement strand
ACCCAAGAACATGATGAATGTGATGATAAGTAACCCTCATTATCATTCTCACTTATGAACGCGCGTGATTGACAACCACTTCCGTTCTACATGCAACAGAGCTTGAATGTGTATCTCTTAGATTCCCCAACAGAATCTCCGTGGTATAAGCTAGATGGATGGTGGCATTTATGAGGATCCGAAAAGTCTCACCTTGTCTGTGGTATTCCGAGTAGGATCCTGGGAATCCGGAAAGTCTAACCTTGTCTGTGGTATTCCGAGTAGGATTCCGGTAATGAATGACTGTGACGTGCTTCAGACTCGCAAGTGCTGGGCATTAGTGACAGACGCAAAAGAATCAAGGGATTCTATTCCAGTAGGCGCGGGAACCAACCAGTGATTAGCCGTGCTGTGACAGAGCGCGTGAGCGTAGTTTTCACTGCGAGGATGGGATGTAGCCTTCAGCCAGTGTGATGCCTTTAGACGATTAGCCATGCGAGTGACAGCCGCAGAGGACCATTTTCCCGAGAGGATTGAAAGTAGCCATCGTCGAACGGTGAACCCCTATACACAGCTTGCCATGGAAAGGAGTAAGAAGGACTGAGTTGAAGCATTGATACGTAAAAAATTAAGATTCACGTACAACCGGCAAGTATACCGGGTCGTATCAAGTAATAAAACTCACCAAGAGTGAGGTCGATCCCACGGAGATTGGTAGATTAAGCAATTTTAGTTAAATGGTATATTTAGTCAAGCAAACATAATCTGGATTTCATGAGAATTGATTTTTTGATATACTTGCAGAAAATTAATTGACAATGAATTTAAAGAACTATAGTAAAGGAAGAAAATGAAAGTAAATAACTGAAAATTAAAATGCAAGAAACTTAAATGACATGAAAGTAAATTGCAGGAAAGTAAATGTTGCAGAATTTAGAGAGCAGAGAAATAAATTGCAAGAAGTAGAAAGCAGAATATAAATGACAGAATGATAGATTGCAAGATTGTAGAGGGGAATTGGGCAGTGGGTATTCAAAACAACTAAAGAATAGAGGAGATAAGAATGAATAATGGAGAGATCATTAGGGCTCAGAGGTGTAAATTATCATGGATTGACTGGTTCAACTCCTTCTCAATCATGGGTATAGATCCATGGCAGATTGTGAATAATTGAATCCCAATCTCTTGGCAATTCAATTTCTCTCAACACAATCAATTGCCACTCTCGTGATCTAATTGGTCATGAGAAGATGTGAACTTCAAATTTCTAATCCAAAGCCACACAACTTCTAGGATCTCAACCAAGGGAGGTTACATCTCACATACCAACCCAAAGTGTATTGATCAAAGAAATCATGAGAGGATAACTCTAAACTGAATTCTATGGATTCTTTCTCAAGTTCACCATACAATTTATATAGATTCAATCCTTCTCTCGAATGTAATTGAATCTGTGAAGAACAAGAGTTTCCTCTTGGATGAACCACTTGAATTGAGAAAGAGAAGAATTGTTGTCAATCCATTCAAATAAACAGAGCTCTTCCCCCTAATGAAGATGGGGTTTAGTGAATCATAGCTCTAAATTCAACAACAATTGCAAAGACAAACATTAAAATTGAGTAGTGAAGAAAATGAAGAATGAAGAAGAAGTTCTTAAAAACTGAAATTCAAAATTGCTTCCGAAAGTAACTTCTACAAAAACTACCTAAAAGTTCCTAAAAAAATAAAAAAACTAAAAGGTGTAAAAATAAAAATCTAAGTGTGCAAAGTTTCGAAGTCCCCCAAAGCCCCCCCTTCTCAAGTACAAACTCTACTCTATTTATACTACTCCTAAAACTCATTTGGAGGTCTTCAATTGGATTAGCAATGTGGGCTTTTCCTTTGTTGAATTCTTGGTCCAATGGAGGAAGTATTCCCCTTTGAAGAGAGTGTAGAGAGCAAGAGCAAGTCCTCATCAATCTTGGCCCAATTGGGCGTTACTTGCAAACATGCCAGTTCACAGCACGTTGGCAACGTGCTATTTAATTTCCTGGGCACCAGGCTTGGGCTTTGACTCAGTTTTGATGCCCAAAGTTGCCTCTGGCTCGAGCTTCAATTTTGTGCTTCACTATAGACTATTATACATGGTTGGAAAGCTCTGAATGTCAGCTTTCCAACGCAACTGGAAGCACCTCAATTGGATCTCTATAGCTCAAGTTATGCTCCTTTGAAGAGGGTATGGTCAGGCTGTCTGGCGTTGTTGCCCAAGTTGTTGGCAAACACGCCAGCAACAACGCCCAGTGTTTCTGAGGCTCTAAATGTAGCTGGCTCTTGAATCTTCAAATCAACTTCAATCCCATGCTATGATATATGGATGGAAAGCTCTTGATGTCTATTTTCCAATGCAATTGGAAGCATCTCATTTGGAGTTCTCTAACTCAAGATATAAGTCATTGAAGAGAGGGAGGTCAGGCTGTCTGGGCTGGGCGTTGTTGCCCAAGTTGTTGGCAAACACGCCAGCAACAACGCCCACTGGAAGCTCCTGCACGTTGGCAACTTGGTACATAACTCAAGTATGGTTCTTCCTCCTCATCTTTCTTTATGACATTGGCATAGAACTCATGGATGAGAAGCATACTTACAACTTGGGGTTGGTCACATAGAAGCTCCCATCCCCTTTTTCTAATCACCTTGTGTATGTCCGGGTATTCTTCATCTTTTAATTTGAAAGGCACCTCCGGGACGATATCTCTAGTCGTCATCCAATTGAAGATGCGTTCATGGTATTCAGATTTGAACCTTCTTTCATCAAATGTGGGTTGCTCTTGCATGGGTTGCTTATCCTTCTTCTTCCTAGTTCGTGTTGATGAGGCCATTGGATTGTGATGGTCGAATCTTCCCAACACCAAACTTGAAGCAATGCTTGTCCTCAAGCATACACGAAAAGTTAGATTGTTGAGTTTATAAGGTAAGAAATGAAGGTTTGAAAGTGATTGCAAGGGATTTGTGGAGTGAGGGTGGTATGGGTAATGAAAAGACTAAAGTTTGTGAAACAAGGAAGAATGATTTGAGGAGAGTTTTCGGGTGAGTTGGTGAAGCATGGTGATGGTCTATATATAGAAGTGGAAATGAAGTGAAGTGTTGTTGGGGGATTCACGTTGCTTTGCATGAGGGAAGCCTTGTTTTAATGCATGTGGTTATGGCATGGGGAGTGTGAATCTTCTAGCTAATGCATGTTGAGTGTCTTTTCCCAAAGCACAAACTCCAAGGCACATGTGACTTCCTTTTTCTTCTATGTGCATCCGTGATCTCCTCTTCCAAGATTCTCCATCACTTCTTTCTTTCACTTCCCTGCAAAGGAAAACTAAAACTTGAGATTCTCGAAAACAAAATCTTGAAAAATAAATTTTTTTTTCATAATAAGGCTTTAATTAAAATGACAATTTTTATTTAAAGGGTGTTTTCATATGCTGAATTGAATGAAAATGTTTTTTTCTAGCATTTTATGTATGCATTGACACCAAACTTAGTTTGTGACTAAGTGTTGCAAAAAAAATTCTGCATTTCTTTAAGGTTTGTCACACCAAACTTAGTGTCTTGCATACACTATATGCTATACTCTCTTTTTTTTTTAGATATATGATGCACCCTTCCATTACTAACTACTTAAAGTATAAGAATAGAAGACTCCTGTGCATGGATTGCCTCCCATGAAGCGCTTGTTTATTGTCCTTAGCTTGACAATGCAGCCTCCTTTTTCATGCTAACCATAGTACAGTCTCTTCTTTGCTCCAAGGTCCACCAAGATAAAGTTTCACCCTCTGCCCATTGACCGTAAAGGTCTCTTTTGAATTCTCATCAAGTAATTCCACATATCCATGAGGTGAAACTTTGGTGATGGTGTATGGTCCATTCCATCTAGACCTCAGCTTCCCAGGGAAGATCTTCAGTCTTGAGTTGAATAGCAACACCTTTTGGCCTGGTTCAAATGTTCTCGGAGAGATTCTCTTGTCATGCCACCTTTTTGCTCTTTCCTTGTATATTCTAGCATTCTCATATGCCTCCAATCTGAATTCTTCCAATTCATTGAGTTGTAGTAGCCTCTTTTCTCCTGCCGCTTGAGCATCTAAATTCAAGAGTTGAGTGGCCCAAAAGGCCTTGTGTTCAAGCTCTACAGGTAGATGGCATGCTTTCCCATACACTAGCTGAAATGGAGATTTCCCTATGGGTGTTTTGAATGCTGTCCTGTATGCCCAGAGTGCATCATCCAGCTTCCTCACCCAATCTTTCCTTGTTGCTCCTACAGTTTTCTCCAAAATTCTCTTGAGTTCTCTGTTGGCAAGTTCAGCTTGCCCATTTGTCTGGGGGTGATAGGGTGTTGCCACTTTATGAGTTACCCCATATTTATGGAGAAGAGAGTTTAATTGTTTGTTGCAAAAGTGGCTCCCCGCATCACTTACAAGTCCCTTTGGCACTCCAAATCTAGTGAAGATGTTTTTCTTTAGGAATTGCAATACCACATTGGTGTCATATGTGGTTGTGGCTATTGCTTCAACCCATTTCGAAACATACTCCACTGCCACCAAAATGTATTTGAAAGTGTAGGATGGAGGGAAAGGTCCCATGAAGTCTATTCCCCATAGATCAAAGAGCTCCACCTCTAGGATGAACTTTTGAGGCATCTCATTCTTCTTTGTCAGGCCACCTGCTCTTTGGCATTCATTGCAATGACTCACAAAATCCCTAGCATCCTTGAAGATGGATGGCCAGTAGAATCCACTTTGAAGCACCTTTGCTGCAGTTCTTTCAGCTCCAAAATGACCACCATAGCTAGAGTTATGACAATGCCACAATATGTCCTTCATCTCTACCTCTGGCACACATCTTCTAATCATTCCATCTGGGCATCTTTTAAACAAGAAGGGTTCATCCCAAAAGAACAACTTAGCTTCATGAAGCAGCTTCTTAACTTGTTGCTTTGTATATTCTTGTGGGATGCTCCTTCCTGCCTTGTAGTTGGCCATGTCTGCGAACCAAGGAATGTGTTGAATTTGCATGATGTGTTCATCTGGAAAGTCTTCATTTACTGACTGAAAAGTGTCTTGATTTGCTCCTTGTGGCAGCCTTGAGAGATGGTCAGCAACTTGATTTTCACTACCCTTTCTATCTTTTATCTCAATGTCAAACTCTTGTAGAAGTAATATCCATCTGATTAACCTTGGTTTGGCATCCTGTTTTGACATAAGATACTTAAGGGCAGCATGGTCAGTATAAACAAGAATTTTTGATCCAATCAAATATTGCCTAAATTTATCAAAAGCATATACCACAGCTAGTAACTCTTTCTCTGTTGTGGTGTAATTTCTTTGCGTCTCATTCAATACTTTACTTGCATAGTAGATAACATGAGTTTCTTTTCCTTTCTCTGCCCCAACACAGCACCAATGGCAAGATCACTTGCATCACACATAAGTTCAAAAGGCATTCCCCAGCTTGGGGGTGTGATAATTGGTGCTGTGGTGAGCTTAGCTTTTAGAGTCTCAAAGGCATGTTTGCATTCATCATCAAAGAGAAAAGGGTTGCTCACCACTAGCAGATTGCTTAGTGGCTTTGCTATTTTGGAAAAATCTTTAATGAATCTTCGATAGAATCCAGCATGCCCTAAGAAACTTCTAACAGCTTTCACATTGTTTGGTAAAGGAAGTTTTTCAATAATTTCTACTTTTGCCTTATCCACCTCTATACCTTCTCTTGAAATTTTGTGACCAAGTACAATTCCTTCAGGTACCATGAAGTGGCATTTTTCCCAATTTAGAACCAAATTAGTTTCTTGGCACCTTTTCAAGACTAAGGTAAGATGATGTAAACAAGTATTGAAGGAATCACCAAAAACAGAAAAATCATCCATGAATACTTCTATGAATTTTTCTACCATATCCGAGAAGATTGATAGCATGCATCTCTGAAAGGTAGCTGGAGCATTACACAGCCCAAATGGCATCCTTCGGTATGCGAAAACTCCAAAGGGACATGTGAATGATGTCTTCTCCTGGTCCATGGGGTCAACAACTATTTGGTTATATCCAGAATAACCATCAAGGAAGCAGTAATATGCATGACCGGCAAGCCTTTCAAGCATTTGGTCAATGAAAGGAAGGGGAAAGTGGTCTTTTCGTGTGGCATCATTCAGCCTTCTATAATCAATACACATTCTCCAACCTGTCACAGTTCTTGTGGGGATAAGTTCATTCTTCTCATTGACAATAACAGTCGTGCCACCTTTCTTGGGTACCACTTGCACTGGGCTTACCCATGGGCTGTCAGAGATGGGGTAGATAATCCCTGCTTTGTACAATTTCAGCACCTCCTTTTTAACAACCTCCTTCATTGTGGGATTTAACCTTCTCTGAGGTTGTACCACTGGTTTAGAGTTCTCTTCCAAGAGTATCTTGTGCATGCATATGGCAGGGCTTATTCCTTTCAAGTCATCAATGGTCCATCCCAATGCATCTTTGTGAGCTTTTAGTACTACAAGGAGTTTTTCTTCCTCATCAGCACTCAATGTAGAATTGATGATAACTGGGAAGCTGTCTTTTTCACCAAGGAATGCGTACTTGAGGTGAGAGGGTAGTGGCTTTAGCTCTTGTTGTGGCATCTCTTCTTTCTTGGCTTCCATTGGTTCCTCTAGTGCTTGCAATTCGTTCTCCTCTTGTTCTTGGATATTCTGGACTTCATCTTGTTTCACTTGATGGCTTGCCTCAAATGCTTCTTCAACCAATGAGTCCACCATATCAATCCTCATGCAACCTTCTTTTTCAGTAGGATATTGCATTGCTTTGAAGACATTTGCAGGATACTGCATTGCTTTGAAGACATTTATGGTCATTTGCTCATCGTGTACTCTGAAGATCATCTCTCCTTTTTCCACATCGATGATTTTTCTTGCTGTGGCCAAAAAGGGTCTACCAAGAATGACTGAGTTGCTCCCTTCTTCATCCATATCTAGGACCATAAAATCAGCTGGGAATATGAAGTTTCCCACTTTCACCAAGAGGTTCTCAACTACTCCATTTGGTATTTTGATGGATCTGTCAGCGAGTTGGAGTGACACCCTTGTGGGTTTAAGCTCTTCAATCTCTTCATCATGGTAAGGGACATTAAGTTAATGCTTGCTCCCAGATCACAAAGTGATTTGTCAATGGCCATGTTCCCAATCGTGCAGGGTATGAGGAAGCTGCCAGGATCTTTGAGCTTTGGTGGTAGCCCTTTTTGAATGATGGCACTGCACTCTTGAGTGAGAATCACTGTTTCTTTTTCTTGCCAACTTCTCTTCTTGGTGATCAATTCCTTAAGAAATTTTGCATATAATGGCATTTGTTCCAGAGCTTCTGCCAATGGGATGTTGATTTCGAGTTTCTTAAAGATTTCTAAGAATCTTGGGAATTGTTGGTCCTTTGCTCCTTTATGTATCCTGGTTGGGTATGGAAGCTTGGGTACATAAGCTTTTACTCCTTCATTTTTGTTTTCTTGTTGTGGCTTCACATTCCCCTTGTCATCGTGGTGGTTCTCTTGACTGGGTGGTTTGCCTTGTGGTTTGATAGCCTCCTTGCTGCTTTGAGATGTTGAAGCTTTTTCTTCATCTTGCCCTTCCACTTGTTTCTCCACTATGTCTTTCTCCTTGGATTTTATTGCTTCTTTATTCGAACTTTCTCCAACTACCTTGCCACTCCTCAACTGCAGAGCTTTACACTCTTCTCTCGGGTTGGGTATTGTGTCACTTGGGAGAACATTGGTTGGCCGTTCAGCTTGTTTGGCTAATTGTCCCACTTGTCGCTCAATATTCTTTATGGTGGCCTCATGTTCCTTTTGTCCCTTAATTAAGGCTTGAGTGCTTAGAGCAAGTGCTTGTGTGGTTTGATTGAGTGCTTGCAAGGTGGCTTCAAGATTGGAGATTCTTGTCTCATGATGGTCAATAGGGGGTATGATGGGGGCTGAATGTTGTTGCTGGAAGTTATTGGGAGGATTAGTGTGGTAATTTTGTGAGTTGGCTGTTGGTGCAGGAAAGTTGTTTTGGTGAGTTTGTGAATTATTATGAGGTGGTTGATATGTGTTTTGTGTTTTTCTATATTGGTTAGTGTTGGTGGCATGGTGGCTTTGGTTGTTTGTGTTACGGGTGTGGTTGTGGTTATTGTTCTTTTGCCAATGGTTTTCACCCCACTTCAGGTTAGGGTGATTTTTCCAGGATGAGTTGTATGTATCACCATGGAATTCATCCTGAGAATTTGAAGTATTCTGCATGTACTGAACTTGTTCTTGTGGCTGTTCAACAGTGGTCCCTTCACCTTGGCCCCATTCCAGTGATGATTGATTTGTTGTGTTCACTGATGCTAGTTGGA
>NW_026264944.1:46317-51190 GCF_000817695.3 Arachis duranensis | reverse complement strand
TACCTTTCCCAGGCTTCATATAACGACTCCCCGTCCATTTGCCTAAAAGTCTGAACCTCTGTCTTCAACTTGATGATCTTTTGAGGTGGGTAGAACTTTGCTAGAAATCTGCTCATCACTTCATTCCAATCATTGAGGCTTTCCTTGGCGAATAACTCTAGCCATTGAGTGGCTTTGTCCCTCAAAGAGAATGGAAATAGCAGCAGTTTGTAGACATCTGGGTGTACTCCATTGGTCTTCACTGTATTGCATATCCTTAGAAAAACAGACAGATGTTGATTTGGATCTTCAAGAGGTCCCCCTCCATAGGAGCAGTTGTTTTGCACCAAAGTGATGAGTTGGGGTTTTAACTCAAAGTTATTGGCCTGAACAGTTGGAGTGGCAATACTGCTCCCACAATGTTTTGGATCAGGGATGGTGTAAGAAGATAGCACCCTTCTAGGTGGTCCATCATTGTTAGCAGCTCCTCCAGGAGGATTGTGCATGTCGTCCTCCATGACTTGGTCCTCTCCCTCTGATTCCTCTTCACCGACTATCCCCTTTCCTCTTTCTGCTCTTCTTATCCTTCGGAGGATCCTCTCGTCTTCGGGATTAAGTCTACTAGCTCCTGACATACACAAACAAAAACCCAAAATCACAAGTGAGACACTCTATAACTAGAGTGGAATTGAAGTTAGTGAAACAAAGTATCAAACAGTTAGTGGGCTCAGCAAAAAAATAAAAAAAAAAAGACTTAATCTAAACTACCATTCACTTAATCATTGTCAATCTTTTCCAATCCCCGGCAACGGCGCCAAAAACTTGATACGTAAAAAATTAAGATTCACGTACAACCGGCAAGTATACCGGGTCGTATCAAGTAATAAAACTCACCAAGAGTGAGGTCGATCCCACGGAGATTGGTAGATTAAGCAATTTTAGTTAAATGGTATATTTAGTCAAGCAAACATAATCTGGATTTCATGAGAATTGATTTTTTGATATACTTGCAGAAAATTAATTGACAATGAATTTAAAGAACTATAGTAAAGGAAGAAAATGAAAGTAAATAACTGAAAATTAAAATGCAAGAAACTTAAATGACATGAAAGTAAATTGCAGGAAAGTAAATGTTGCAGAATTTAGAGAGCAGAGAAATAAATTGCAAGAAGTAGGAAGCAGAATATAAATGACAGAATGATAGATTGCAAGATTGTAGAGGGGAATTGGGCAGTGGGTATTCAAAACAACTAAAGAATAGAGGAGATAAGAATGAATAATGGAGAGATCATTAGGGCTCAGAGGTGTAAATTATCATGGATTGACTTGGTTCAACTCCTTCTCAATCATGGGTATAGATCCATGGCAGATTGTGAATAATTGGATCCCAATCTCTTGGCAATCCAATTTCTCTCAACACAATCAATTGCCACTCTCGTGATCTAATTGGTCATGAGAAGAGGTGAAGCTCAATTTCTAATCCCAAGCCACACAACTTCCAGGATCTCAACCAAGGGAGGTTACATCTCACATACCAACCCAAAGTGTATTGATCAAAGAAATCATGAGAGGATAACTCTAAACTGAATTCTATGGATTCTTTCTCAAGTTCACCATACAATTCATATAGATTCAATCCTTCTCTCGAATGTAATTGAATCTGTGAAGAACAAGAGTTTCCTCTTGGATGAACCACTTGAATTGAGAAAGAGAAGAATTGTTGTCAACCCATTCAAATAAACAGAGCTCCTCCCCCTAATGAAGATGGGGTTTAGTGAATCATAGCTCTAAATTCAACAACAATTGCAAAAACAAACATTAAAATTAAATGGAGAGGGAATGAAGAATGAAGAAGAAGAAGAAGTTCTTAAAACTGCAATTTGAAAGTTGCAAGAGAGACAAAATAGCTTTCGGGTATCCTCCCGAAAGTTAAGAAAGCTATATTACTAAAAGTGCCAAAGTAAAAATCCCTAAGTGTGGAAGAAGCCTTCAAGTACAAAGTTTAATTCTATTTATACTACTCCTAAGACTCATTTGGAGGTCCTCAAGTGGTTGGCAATGTGGGCTTTTCCATTGTGAGTTCCTGGTCCAATGAAGGAAGAAGTTGCCTTTGAAAAGGGTGTAGAGAACAAGAGCCATCTCTTCACAGATTCTGGCCCAAAATGTTGCTAAGTGTTTTGGCCTTCTCTGAATTCAGTTTTTATGCCTAAAGTTGCCTCTTGCTCGAGCTTCAATTTTGTGCTTCACTATAGACTATTATACATGGTTGGAAAGCTCTGAATGTCAGCTTTCCAACGCAACTGGAAGCACCTCAATTGGATCTCTATAGCTCAGGTTATGCTCCTTTGAAGAGGGTATGGTCAGGCTGTCTGGCGTTGTTGCCCAAGTTGTTGGCAAACACGCCAGCAACAACGCCCAGTGTTTCTGAGGCTCTAAATGTAGCTGGCTCTTGAATCTTCAAATCAACTTCAATCCCATGCTATGATATATGGATGGAAAGCTCTTGATGTCTATTTTCCAATGCAATTGGAAGCATCTCATTTGGAGTTCTCTAGCTCAAGATATAAGTCATTGAAGAGAGGGAGGTCAGGCTGTCTGGGCTGGGCGTTGTTGCCCAAGTTGTTGGCAAACACGCCAGCAACAACGCCCACTGGAAGCTCCTGGGCGTTGGCAACTTGGTCTGGACGTTGGCAACGTGCTAAATGCTGCTCCTTTCTTCTCTGTTTGGGCGTTGCCAACTTGGTGTTGGCGTTGGCAACTTGGTGAACATGCCAGTAACAATGCTTTCCATGTTTGAGGCTCTAAATGAACCTAACTTCTGAACCTTCAAATGAACTCCAATTTCATATTATGATATATGGTTGGAAAGCTCTTGATGTCTACTTTCCAATGCCACTGATTTCACCTCATTTGGAGTTTTCTAGCTCAAGATACATGTTCTTGAAGATAGCATCCTCAATCTGCCTGGGCGTTGTTGCCCAAGTTATTGGCAAACACGCCAGCAACAACGCCAGGTTCTCCTCTCTTCTCTGCTTGGGCGTTGTTGCCCACGTTGTTGGCAAACACGCCAGCAACAACATGCCAACATCTCTTTTCTTCTTGGCTTGGGCGTTTCCAACTTGGTGTTGGCGTTGGCAACGTGCTAACATCTTCCCCTGGTGGCTCCTGGCGTTGCCAACTTGGTGTTGGCGTTGGCAACGTGCTAACATCCTCCCCTGGTGGCTCCTGGCGTTGCCAACTTGGTGTTGGCATTGGCAACGTGCTAACATCCTCCCCTGGTGGCTCCTGGCATTGCCAACTTGGTGTTCAAGTTGGCAACTTGCAATGCTTCATTTTCTTGCTTTTGGGGCTTAAGTTTCCCTCTGATTTGAGCTTCCATTCCTTGCCACATTATGGACTATTGTATATCGTTGGAAAGCTCTTGATGTCAGCTTCTCAACGCAATTGGAATCACGCCAATTGGATCCTTGTGGTTCAAGATATTCATCCTTGAAGAAGGGAAGGTCATGAATCATGCCAATTGGATCCTTGTGGTTCAAGATATTCATCCTTGAAGAGGGGAAGGTCAAGCTGCCAACTCTGCTGAACACACACCAGCACGTTGCCAACTTGGTTTCCAAGTTGCCAACGTGCTACTCCTCCTGGCAGCACCAATTTGGGCGTTGGCAACTTGGAAACCAAGTTGCCAACGTGCTCTCTCATCCTGGTTGCATCAAATGGGCGTTGCCAACTTGAGGATCAAGTTGGCAACATGCATCTCCTTCTTGCTCCAAGATTTCCTTGCATCATTGTCTTCTTGCTTCATCACCTATCATAAACCAAAGAGCTTTTCTCAAAGTTTTGCTATCTCATGCATTAAATTTCAAGGAAATCATTCACCTTAACTTGCATATAAACTTCTTGAATCATTTGCATGGATTATGTCAAATTTCACTTAATTCTTGGTTTATGAATGCATGGAGGAAAAGTTCACAAATTTGTCTATTTATTTCAAAGAAAATGAATAAAGCTAAGCTAAAACTAACTAAACTAACTAAGCAAAATGGTAAATATGCGAATGCATCAAGCATAGAGCCATAATAATGATTTCATACAACAACAAAGAGTACTACATTGATGTGATCACAATTTCGTCCATCAAGTTTTTGGCGCCGTTGCCGGGGATTGTTCGAGTATGGACAACTGACGGTTTATCTTGTTGCTCAGATTAGGTAATTTTTCTTTCAAAATCTTTTTCAAAATTTTTCTTTTCTTTTTCGTTTTTCCTAACATTATTTCCGAAAAAATTAATAAAAGTAAAAAAAAATTAGAAAATCATAAAAACTAAAAATATTTTGTGTTTCTTGTTTGAGTCTTGAGTCAATTTTTAAGTTTGGTGTCAATTGCATGCTTTAAAAACTTTTCTTGCAGTTTTTCGAAAATTCCATGCATTCATAGTATTCTTCATGATCTTCAAGTTGTTCTTGATAAGTCCTCTTGTTTGATCTTGATGTTTTCTTGTTTTGTGTTGTTTGTTGTTTTTCATATGCATTTTTTGTTTGTTAGAGTCCATGCATTAAAGATTTCTAAGTTTGGTGTCTTGCATATTTTCTTTGCATAAAAAAAATTTTTCAAAAATATGTTCTTGATGTTCATCATGATCTTCAAAGTGTTCTTGGTGTTCATCTTGACATTCATAGTGTTCTTGCATGCATTAAGTGTTTGATCCAAAATTTTCATGTTTTGGATCATGTTTGTGTTTTTCTCTCTCATAATTAAAAATTCAAAAATAAAAAAAATATCTTTTCCTTATTTCCCTCCAAATTTTCGAAATTTTGGGTTGACTTGGTCAAAAATTTTTAAAATTAGTTGTTTCTTACAAGTCAAGTCAAAATTTCAATTTAAAAAAAAAAAT
>NW_026264944.1:40470-43837 GCF_000817695.3 Arachis duranensis | reverse complement strand
TGAAGGCCTTTACATCCCTGCTGATTTCATAATCTTAGACACTATGAAGGAAGAGGATGAATGCATCATCCTTGGAAGGCCTTTCCTAGCCACAGCAGAAGCTGTGATAGATGTTAACAGAGGTGAACTAGTCCTTCAATTGAATGGGGACTACCTTGTGTTTAAGGCACATGGCCATCCCTCTGTGACAAAGGAGAGTAAGCATGAAGAGCTTCTCTCAGTTTAGAGTCAAGAAGAACCCACACAGTCAAACTCTAAGTTTGGTGTTGTGAGGCCACAACCAAACTCTAAGTTTGGTGTTAAGACCCCATGTCCAAACTCTAAGTTTGGTGTTGGGACTATACTAACATTGACTTGATCACCTTGTGGCTCCATGAGAGCCACTGTCAAGCTATTGACATTAAAGAAGCGCTTGTTGGGAGGCAACCCAATTTTATTTATCTAATTTCTATTTTATACTATTTTATTGTTATTTTGTGTTTTATTAGGTACATGATCATGAGGAGTCACAAAAAAATCAAAAAAAATTAAAAACAGAATAAAAAACAGCAGAAGAAAAAAATTTTCACCCTGGAGGACGCACGGGCTGGCGTTCAACGCCAGTAAGATGCATCTGGCCGGCGTTCAACGCCAGAACAGAGCACCATTCTGGCGCTGAACGCCAGAAACAAGCAACAACCTGGCGTTAAACGCCAGGAAGGTGCACAGAGAGGACAAACTGGCGCTGAACGCCAGAAACAAGCAACAACCTGGCGTTAAACGCCAGGAAGGTGCACAGAGAGGACAAACTGGCGCTGAACGCCAGAAACAAGCAACAACCTGGCGTTAAACGCCAGGAAGGTGCACAGAGAGGACAAACTGGCGCTGAACGCCAGAAACAAGCATGAAACTGGCGTTCAACGCCAGAAACATGCACCACATGGGCGTTGAACGCCCAGAACATGCACCAATGGGCGTTTGAACGCCAGAATGATGCATGAAGGCAATTTACATGCCTATTTGGTGCAGGGATGGAATTCCTTGACACCTCAGGATCTGTGGACCCCACAGGATCACCTCAGGATCTGTGGACCCCACAGAATCCCCACCTTACCTTTTAATCCTAATCACACTTTCCTAATCCAAATTCACTCTTCCCCATGTCACACTTCCCAACACCTTTCACCAATCACCTCAATTCCTCTTCCCAATTACCCCATTCACCACTCACATCCATCCACTCTTCCCCATAAACCCCACCTACCTTCAAAAATTCAAACCAATTTCCCTCCCATTCCCACCCAAATGGCCGAACATACCTCCCCCCTTTCCCTATAAATACCCTTCCATTCTACTTCATTTTCACACAACACAACCCCTCCTTCTTCCCCTAAGCCGAACCTACCTCTCTCCCTCTCTACCATATTTTCTTCTTCTTCTTCTTCTTCTTCTCTTCTTTCTTTTATTGCTCGAGGGCGAGCAATATTTTAAGTTTGGTGTGGTAAAAGCATAAGCTTTTTTTTGTTTTTCCATTACCAATGGCACCTAAGGCCGGAGTATCCTCTAGAAAAGGAAAAGGGAAGACAAAAGCTAGTATCCTCTAGAAAAGGGAAAGGGAAGACAAAAGCTTCCACCTCCGAGTCATGGGAGATGGAAAGATTCATCTCCAAGAGCCATCAAGACCACTTCTATGATGTTGTGGCAAAGAAGAAGGTGATCCCTGAGGTCCCTTTAAAGCTCAAGAAAAATGAGTATCCGGAGATCCGACATGAAGTCCGAAGAAGAGGTTGGGAAGTCTTAACCAACCCCATACAACAAGTCGGAATCTTAATGGTTCAAGAGTTCTATGCCAATGCATGGATCACTAGGAACCATGATCAAAGTATGAACCCATCCAGAGTTTCAAAATAATATGCATATATCTATAATAGATATTTAATTTGAGTCACGAACAACCCTCACCTTTAAATTCGTAAAAACAGCGCGTAAAATCGGCGTGCCACGCTATTTTACACGTCCAAAACCAATCCTACACCCCTGTGAATTTCTCTCTTTGGACGTGTCATGCCACTCCTTGGCGTGACACGCTGGACCAACATCCAGAGCCTCACTCCACCTCCAAACAAGGGCGTGCAAACATCCTACATGCCATTCCACGCGCCAGCTGATGAGCGAATAATTTATACACTTTTTGGCATTGTTTTTAGGTAGTTTTTTAGGTAGTTTTTAGGTAGTTTTGGCGGATAAATTATCTCACAATGGTTCGGGGGAAATACTTGGATTTTAGTCCGGAAAATGTGAGGTTGGCGTTTCACTTGCCTATGATGCAAGGAGATGAACGCCCCTACACTAGAAGGGTCAACTTTGATCAAAGGTTGGACCAAGTCCTTATGGACATTTGTGTGGAAGGAGCTCAATGGAAGAGAGACTCCAAAGGCAAGCCAGTCCAACTAAGAAGATTGGATCTCAAGCCTGTGGCTAGAGGATGGTTGGAGTTCATTCAACGCTCCATCATTCCTACTAGCAACCGATCTGAAGTTACTGTGGATCGGGCCATCATGATTCATGGCATCATGATTGGAGAGGAAGTAGAAGTTCATGAGGTCATCTCCAATGAAATCTACAAAATAGCCGACAAGCCCTCACCTATGGTACGGCTAGCTTTTCCTCACCTTATTTGTCATCTATGTTACTCAGCTGGAGTTATCATAGAAGGAGACATCTCTATTGAAGAGGATAAGCCCATCACCAAGAAGAAGATGGAGCAAGTAAGGGAAGCCCCTCACGGTTCTCAAGAAGTGCATGAGGAAGCTCATCATCAAGAAATTCCTGAGATGCCTCAAGGGATGCACTTTCCTCCAAACAACTATTGGGAGCAACTCAACACTTTCTTAGAAGGTTTGAGCCACAATGTGGAACAATTAAGGGTGGAACATCATGAGCACTCCGTCATTCTCCAAGAAATAAGAGAAGATCAAAGAGCAATGAGGGAGGAGTGATGAGCGAAAAATTTGTACGCTTTTTGGCATTGTTTTTAGTATGTTTTTAGTAGTTTTAGTTGAGTTCTTAGTATATTTTTATTAGTTTTTAGTTAAAATTCACTTTTCTGGACTTTACTATGAGTTTGTGTGTTTTTCTGTGATTTCAGGTATTTTCTGGCTGAAATTGAGGGACCTGAGCAAAAATCTGATTCAGAGACTGAAAAGGACTGCAGATGCTGTTGGATTCTGACCTCCCTGCATTCGAAGTGGATTTTCTGGAGCTACAGAAGCCCAATTGGCGCGCTCTCAACGGCGTTGGAAAGTAGACATCCTGGGCTTTCCAGCAATATATGATAGTCCATACTTTGCCCAAGATTTGATGGCCCAAACCGGCGTTCAAAGTCACC
>NW_026264944.1:37558-40076 GCF_000817695.3 Arachis duranensis | reverse complement strand
TCTGATTGCACGATGCATGGTTGATCGCCTGACAACCGAGTGCTCGTCTGACAAACGAGCCAACCATTCCGTGAGATCAGAGTCTTCGTGGTATAGACAAGAACTGATGGCGGCATTCAAGAGAATCCGGAAGTCTAAACCTTGTCTGTGGTATTCTGAGTAGGATTCAATGATTGAATGACTGTGACGTGCTTCAAACTCCTGAGGGCGGGGCATTAGTGACAGACGCCAAAAGAATCACTGGATTCTACTCCGGTCTGATTGAGAACCGACAGATGGAATGCCGTGCCGTGACAGGGCATTAAGAATCGTTCCAATGAGAGGATGGGAGGTAGCCATTAACAACGGTGAAACCCTACACAAGCATGCCATGGAAAGGAGTAAGAAGGACTGGATGAAGACAGTAGGAAAGCAGAGAGACGGAAGGGAAGGCATCTTCATACGCTTATCTGAAGCTCTCACCAATGATATGCATAAGTATCTCTATCTTTATCTTTATGCTTTATTCGTTTATCACTATACCCATTTGAGTCTGCCTGACTGAGATTTACAAGGTGACCATAGCTTGCTTCATACCACCAATCTCTGTGGGATCGACCCTTACTCGCGTAAGGTTTATTACTTGGACGACCCAGTGCACTTGCTGGTTAGTTGTGCGAAGTTGTGTTTATGCCATGGTATTGAGCACCAAGTCTTTGGAGCCATTACTAGGGATTGTTTATGTTTTGAAAAGTATTGATCACAATTTCGTGCACCAAGGAGCAACAAAGGCAAGGAAGGGACATAGAAGAGCTGAAGAACATCATTGGTCCTTCAAGAAGAAGACGCCACTAGAGGTGGATTCATTCCTTGTTCTCTATTTCTTTCTGTTTTTCGGTTTTTATATTGAGTTTATCTATGTTTTGTGTCTTTATTTCATGATCATTAGTATGTAACCATGCCTTAAAGCTATGAATAAAACCCATTAATCCTTCACTTCTCTTAAATGAAAAATGTTTTAATTCAAAAGAACAAGAAGTACATAAATTTCGAAAATAGCTCTTGAATTTAGTTTAATTATATTGATGTGGTGATAATATTTTTGTTTTCTGAATGAATGCTTGAACAGTGCATATGTCTTTTGATCTTGTTGTTTATGAGTGTTAAAATTGTTGGCTCTTGAAAGAATGATGAACAAAGAGAAATGTTATTGATAATCTGAAAAATCATGAAATTGATTCTTGAAGCAAGAAAAAGCAGTGAATGGCGAAAAAACAAAAAAAAAAGTGGCAAAAAAAAATAGAAAGAAAAAGAAAAAAAAGTAAGTAAAAAAAGCCAATAGCCCTTAAAACCAAAAGGCAAGGGTAAAAAGGATCCAAGGCTTTGAGCATCAATGGATAGGAGGGCCCAAGGAAATTAAATCCAGGCCTAAGCGGCTAAATCAAGCTGTCCCTAACCATGTGCTTGTGTCATGAAGGTCCAAGTGAAAAGCTTGAGACTGAGTGGTTAAGGTCGTGATCCAAAGCAAAAGAGTGTGCTTAAGAGCTCTGGACACCACTAACTGGGGACTTTAGCAAAGCTAAGTCACAATCTGAAAAGGTTCACCCAGTTATGTGTCTGTGGCATTTATGTATCCGGTGGCAATACTGGAAAACAAAGTGCTTAGGGCCACATCCAAGACTCATAAGTAGCTGTGTTCAAGAATCAACATGCTTAACTAGGAAAGTCAATAACACTATCCGAAATTCTAAGTTCCTAGAGAAGCCAACCATTCTAAACTTCAAAGGAAAAAGTGAGATGCCAAAACTGTTCAGAAGCAAAAAGCTACAAGATTTTTATGTTAAATTCACATTTCTGGACTTTACTATGAGTTTGTGTGTTTTTCTGTGATTTCAGGTAAATTCTGGCTGAAATTGAGGGACTTGAGCAAAACTCTGAAAAAGGCTGACAAAAGGACTGCTGATGTTGTTGGAATCTGACCTCCCTGCACTCGAAATGGATTTTCTGGAGCTGCAGAACTCCAATTGGCGCGCTCTCAACGGCGTTGGAAAGTAGACATCCAGGGCTTTCCAGCAATATATAATAGTCCATACTTTATTCGGAAATTGATGACGTAACTTGGCGTTGAACGCCAAGTTCATGCTGCTGTTTGGAGTTAAACGCCAGAAAAACGTCATGATCCGGAGTTGAACGCCCAAAATACGTCATAACTCGGAGTTCAACTCCAAGAGAAGCCTCAGCTCGTGGATAGATCAAGCTCAGCCCAAGCATACACCAAGTGGGCCCCGGAAGTGGATTATGCATCAATTACTTACTCATGTAAACCCTAGTAGCTAGTCTAGTATATATAGGACCTCTTACTATTGTATTAGACATCTTTGGTCTCAGTTTTGTTTTATTCTTCATCCTAAGAGGCTATTGATCACGTTTTAGGGGGCTGGCCATTCAGCCATGCCTGAACCTTTTACTTATGTATTTTCAACGGTGGAGTTTCTGCACACCATAGATTAAGGGTGTGGAGCTCTGCTGTACCTCAAGT
>NW_026264944.1:33614-37365 GCF_000817695.3 Arachis duranensis | reverse complement strand
CCGTTCTACATGCAACAGAGCTTGAATGTGTATCTCTTAGATTCCCCAACAGAATCTCCGTGGTATAAGCTAGATGGATGGCGGCATTTATGAGGATCCGGAAAGTCTCACCTTGTCTGTGGTATTCCGAGTAGGATCCTGGGAATCCGGAAAGTCTAACCTTGTCTGTGGTATTCCGAGTAGGATTCCGGTAATGAATGACTGTGACGTGCTTCAGACTCGCAAGTGCTGGGAGTTAGTGACAGACGCAAAAGAATCAAGGGATTCTATTCCAGTAGGCGCGGGAACCAACCAGTGATTAGCCGTGCTGTGACAGAGCGCGTGAGCGTAGTTTTCACTGCGAGGATGGGATGTAGCCTTCGGCCAGGTGATGCCTCCAGACGATTAGCCATGTGAGTGACAGCCGCAGAGGACCATTTTCCCGAGAGGATTGAAAGTAGCCATCGTCGAACGGTGAACCCCTATACACAGCTTGCCATGGAAAGGAGTAAGAAGGACTGAGTTGAAGCAGGAGGAGAGCAGGCGTCCCTGAGCATACAGTATCTCCATTCGCTTATCTGAAATTCCCACCAATGAATCTGCATAAGTATTCTATCCCTTTTTATTTTCTGTTTATTATTTATTTTAGAAAATCCATAATCAATTGGTTTAATCTGCCTAACTGAGATTTACAAGGTGACCATAGCTTGCTTCATACCAACAAACTCTGTGGGATCGACCCTTACTCACGTAAGGTTTATTACTTGGACGACCCAGTACACATGCTAGTTAGTTGAACGGAGTTGTGAAAACAACCGATGCCATAATAATGATTTCATACAAGTACAAAAGAACATGGATCACAATTTCGTCCACCAGAGACCTTGGTAGACAAAATGATGAAACACCAGGAAATAACAAACAAAAACCATGAAGCATCACTAAAAAGCCTAGAAAAGCAGATTGGGCAACTCTCCAAGCAAATTTCTGTTGAGAGACCTTCAAGCTCACTGCCCAGTGACACAATCCCAAATCCCAAGGAAGAATGCAAGGCAATACAATTAAGGAGTGGGAGAACGTTGATGAGCAACAATGACACTACAAAGAAGCAAACAGGGAGCATCAAAGAACCAACAGAAGATGAGGAGCAAACAAAAGCAGATCAAGCTAAGGAGCAAGTTGTGGTGCCAAACAAAAGCACTGAGAAACTCAAAGAGAAGGACAACCAGCCACATAGCTCAAGGGAAATGACTCAGGGACAGCAGCAAATAGGAAAGAGCATCACATCTCCACTGCCATATCCTCAGAGATTCAACAAAGAGGTTAAGGACCAGCATTTCCACAAGTTCCTTGAGACCTTCAAGAAGCTGGAAATCAATATCCCCTTAGCTGAAGCACTTGAGCAAATGCCTCTGTATGCCAAAGTTTTAAAGGAGCTTATCAACAAGAAAAGAAGTTGGCTTGAGAAAAATTTCTACAGGTCTTCATGGATGACTTTTCTGTTTTTGGTGATAATTTCAATGCTTGCCTGAACCATTTAACCCTTTTCTTGAAACGATGCCAAGAAACTAATTTAGTTTTAAACTGGGAAAAATGTCATTTCATGGTACCCGAAGGGATTGTCCTTGGCCATAAAGTTTCAAGAAAAGGGATAGAGGTTGATAAGGCAAAGGTTGAAATAATAGAAAAACTTCCCCCACCAATTAATGTGAAATCTGTTAGAAGTTTCTTGGGACATGCCGGATTTTATAGAAGGTTTATCAAGAATTTTTCAAAAATGGCCAAACCTTTAAGTAATCTGTTAATGCTTGATAACCCTTTTGTGTTTGATGAAAACTGCCGGCATGCCTTTGAAACCTTAAAACATAAACTCACGACAGCACCAATCATCACACCTCCAGATTGGGAATTACCTTTTGAACTCATGTGTGATGCAAGTGACCTTGCAATTGGTGCTGTACTTGGGCAAAAGAAAGGAAATCTGCATCATGTTATATATTATGCAAGCAAAGTGTTGAATGATGCCCAAAAAAATTACACCACAACAGAGAAGGAGTTGCTAGCTGTAGTTTATGCATTTGATAAGTTTAGGTCATACTTGATAGGATCCAAAGTTGTGGTTTATACTGACCATGCTGCACTTAAGTATTTGATGTCAAAACAGGATGCTAAACCGAGACTCATCAGGTGGGTATTGCTCTTACAAGAGTTTGACATTGAGATAAGAGATAGGAAGGGCACTGAAAACTGGGTTGCTGATCATCTATCAAGGCTACCACATGAAACAATTCAAAAAGCTTCTCAGCCCGTAAATAAAAGCTTCCCAGATGAACACCTCTTACAGATCCAGCAAGCACCTTGGTTTGCTGACATAGCAAACTACAAAGTTGGAAGGAAGATACCTCAAGAGTTCTCTAAGCAACAAGTGAAGAGGTTAATCAATAAAGCAAGGAAATTTTCATGGGATGAACCCTTCCTGTTCAAGAGATGCTCTGATGGAGTAATCAGAAGGTGCGTTCCCGAGAGTGAAATAAGGGACATCTTGTGGCATTGTCATGGTTCAGCTTATGGTGGACACTTTGGCCCAGAAAAAACAGCTGCAAAAGTACTGCAAAGTGGCTTCTATTGGCCAACTATCTTCAAAGATGCCAGAGAATATGTTCACCAATGTAATGAATGTCAGAAAACAGGAGGGTTAACAAGAAGAAATGAGATGCCTCAAAACTTCATCTTGGAATTAGAATTGTTCGACCTATGGGGAATTGACTTCATGGGACCCTTTCCCCCCTCCTATTCTTTCAGATACATCCTGGTAGCAGTGGAGTACGTCTCAAAGTGGGTGGAAGCCATAGCCACGACTACCTGTGATGCACAGATCATCCTCCAATTCCTTAAAAAGCACATTTTTACAAGATATGGAGTACCCAAGGGGCTTGTTAGTGATGGTGATGGTCACTTCTGCAACAAACAGATGGAAAAACTCCTCCATAAATATGGAGTAATCCATAAGGTAGCCACACCCTACCACCCTCAGACTAACGGCCAAGCTGAACTGGCAAATAGGGAATTAAAGAAAATCCTAGAGAAAACAGTGGGAATCACAAGAAAAGATTGGGCTAGAAAGCTAGAGGATGCATTGTGGGCATATAGAACAGCTTTTAAAACTCCTATTGGCAAGTCACCCTTTCAGCTTTTGTATGGCAAATCCTGCCACCTCCCTGTAGAGCTTGAACACAGAGCTTTTTGGGCTACTAAACTCCTCAACCTTGATCCCCAAGCTGCAGGAGAGAAAAGGTTGTTACAACTAAATGAGTTAGATGAATTCAGGCTAGACGCTTATGAAAGTGCTAAGATATACAAGGAGAGAGCTAAGAGGTGGCATGACAAGAAGATCACAAAGAAGGAATTCAAGCCAGGACAGCAAGTGCTCCTGTACAATTCAAGGCTTAAACTTTTCCCTGGCAAACTAAAGTCTAAGTGGACTGGGCCATACTTGGTGACAAAGGTTTTTCCCTATGGGAGTATTGAACTGCTTGATGAGGCAACAAAAAATCAATTCACAGTAAATGGCCACAGAGCAAAGTTGTACTTGGGAGGACAATGGGATAAGGAAAAAGAGGTCCAGAACCTACAGCCCTCTTGAAAAGAATTGAAAGATGTCAAGCTAGTGACAATAAAAGAGCGCTTGTTGGGAGGCAACCCAACCTGAGGTAGTTTTCTTTTCATAACTTTTTCAATAAAAATGTTGAATAATTGATATGTATTGCAAGGA
>NW_026264944.1:25863-30452 GCF_000817695.3 Arachis duranensis | reverse complement strand
TGTTTTGCTTGTATGTCAGATACAAGAAGAGAGATCCCTACCTTTCATGAAACTGATGAAAGAATCCTCCAAAGGCTAAGAAGAGAAGCAAGAGAAAAGAATGTTGCTGGAGAAGAAGAATCAGATGAAGAATATCATGAATTGGAGGAACACTCAACAAATCCAACAAATCCACCAGTGAGAATGGCCAACAACAATGGTCAACCCCAGAGGAGAGTCTTGGCTTCATATACATTTGCTAATCCAAGGCATTGTGGGAGTAGCATCCTTACCCCAAATGTCGATGCAAATAACTTTGAATTGAAGCCCCAACTCATCACCTTGGTGCAGAACAACTGTTCTTATGGAGGAGGCCCCTTGGAAGATCCAAACCAGCACTTATCCACCTTCTTGAGGATATGTAACACTGTCAAAACTAATGGTGTGCCTCCTGACAGTTACAAACTGATGCTATTCCTATTCTCTCTCAGGGACAAGGCCACTCAATGGTTGGAATCATTTCCAAGAGACAGCATCAATAACTGGGATGATTTGGTAACCAAGTTCCTCGCCAAGTTTTACCCACCTCAGAGGGTTATAAAGTTGAAGGCTGAGGTACAAACATTTACACAAATGGAGGCTGAACCCATCTATGAGGCATGGGAGAGGTACAAGGCTCTAGTCAGAAAATGCCCCTCTGCCATGTTTAATGAATGGGAGAAGCTGCAAAACTTCTATGAAGGCTTAACATTGAAATCCCAGGAAGCTTTGGATCATTTAGCTGGAGGTTCCTTGCAACTCATGAAAACTGCAGAGGAGGCTCAAGAACTCATTGATATGGTGGCTAACAACCAATATTTCTTTGCTCATCAAAGAAGCCGCCAACCATCACAAAGAAGAGGAGTAATGGAGCTAGAAGGAGTGGATTCAATCCTGGCTCAAAACAAATTAATGCAGCAGTAAATTTTTCAACAACAATTTGAGCAAATGACCAAGAGGATTGATGGCCTCCAAGTTGCGGCAGTTAACACTAGCCAACCATCAACCACATGGGGGCAAAATGAAGAAACTCAAGAGGAGCAACAGCAAGAACAAGTCCAGTACATGCATTCAAGTCCAAATGAATTCTATGGTGATACTTACAACCCCTCATGGAAGAATCACCCCAACCTCAGATGGGGAGACACTCACAACCAAAACCAACAACCATGGCAGAGGAACTCAAACCAAAACAACCCAAGAAACAACCAAAATTACAACCAACAGCAAACTAACCAAAACACTTACAGAAAACCTCAAAACAACTACCCCAATCCCAACCAGTACCAATCCAATAACCAACCTACCAACCAAAATGCTTATCATCTACCACCCACAGCTCACAACCCACCACAAGCACCACCTGAACCCCAAAGACTCACCAACTTGGAGACCTTGGTAGACAAAATGATGAAACACCAGGAAATAACAAACAAAAACCATGAAGCATCACTAAAAAGCCTAGAGAGGCAGATTGGGCAACTCTCCAAGCAAATTTCTGTTGAGAGACCTTCAAGCTCACTGCCCAGTGACACAATCCCAAATCCCAAGGAAGAATGCAAGGCAATACAATTAAGGAGTGGAAGAACGTTGATGAACAACAATGACACTACAAAGAAGCAAACAGAGAGCATTAAAGAACCAACAGAGGATGAGAAGCAAACAAAAGCAGATGAAGCTAAGGAGCAATTTGTGATGCCAAACAAAAGCACTGAGAAACTCAAAGAGAAGGACAACCAGCCACATAGCTCAAGGGAAATGACTCAGGGACAGCAGCAAATAGGAAAGAGCATCACATCTCCACTGCCATATCCTCAGAGATTCAACAAAGAGATTAAGGACCAGCATTTCCACAAGTTCCTTGAGACCTTCAAGAAGCTGGAAATCAATATCCCCTTAGCTGAAGCACTTGAGAAAATGCCTCTGTATGCCAAATTTTTAAAGGAGCTTATCAACAAGAAAATAAGTTGGCTTGAGAGGGAAACCGTATTACTCACCGAGGAATGCAGTGCTGTGATTCAACGGGGCATTCCACCAAAACTCAAGGATCCGGGGGGTTTTGTAGTGTCGTGCACCATTGGCAAAACAATTCTCAACAAAGCTCTCTGTGACCTTGGTGCCAGCATCAATTTAATGCCTCTTTCAATGATGAGAAAGCTTGATATAGAAGAGCTTAAACCCACCAGGATGTCATTAGTCATGGCTGACAGATCCATCAAGACACCCAATGGAATTGTGGAGAATCTGTTGGTAAAGGTTGGGGAATTTATCTTCCCAGCAGATTTTGTGATTTTGGATACTGAAGAGGAAGGAAGTGACTCAATCATTTTGGGAAGGCCATTTCTACACACAGCAAGAGCCATCATTGATGTAGAAAAAGGGGAAATGATATTCAGGGTCCATAATGAACAAATGATCATAAATGTCTTCAAGTCAATGCAAAACATTCCTGAGCAAGAGGACTACGTAAAAGTGGATATGATAGAGAGTTTGGTGGAAGAAATGCTGGAAGAAAATTCTCAGGAGCAAGAAGGAAATCAAGGGGCAACAGAAGAACAAGTAGCTGAGACCTTCATTGAGCAAGATGAAAAACAGGATAAGAAGGAAGAAGTACGGAAACAAGAACTGAAACCACTACCCCCCATCTCAAATATGCATTTCTAGGCACATCAGAGAGTTTCTCAGTGATCATTAATTCATCCCTGACAAAGAAGGAAGGTGGAGAGCTTCTTAATGTACTCAAAGCTCACAAAGATGCTTTAGGATGGACCATTGATGACCTGAAAGGAATCAGCCCTGCAGTATGTATGCATAAAATCCTCTTGGAAGATAATTCCAAACCAGTAGTTCAACCTCAAAGAAGGCTAAATCGCACAATGAAGGAAGTTGTCCAGAAAGAAGTAATGAAGTTGTGGAATGCAGGGATAATTTTCCCAATATCTGACAGCCCATGGGTGAGCCCGGTTCAAGTTGTACCAAAGAAAGGAGGAATGACGGTTATTACCAATGAGAAGAATGAGTTGATTCCTACTAGAACAGTGACTGGATGGAGGATGTGCATAGGCTATAGAAGATTGAATGATGCCACCAGAAAGGACCATTTCCCTCTTCCATTCATTGATCAGATGTTGGAACGGCTGGCCGGTCATGCCTACTATTGCTTTTTGGATGGATATTCTGGGTATAATCAAATAGTGGTGGACCCCAAGGACCAAGAGAAGACTTCCTTTACATGCCCATTTGGAGTCTTTGCATACCGAAGGATGCCCTTTGGGCTTTGCAACGCCCCTGCCACATTTCAAAGGTGTATGCTATCCATTTTCTCTGATATGGTCGAAAAATTTCTAGAGGTCTTCATGGATGACTTTTCTGTTTTTGGTGATAATTTCAATGCTTGCCTGAACCATTTAACCCTTGTCTTGAAATGATGCCAAGAAACTAATTTAGTTTTAAACTGGGAAAAATGTCATTTCATGGTACCCGAAGGGATTGTCCTTGGCCATAAAGTTTCAAGAAAAGGGATAGAGGTTGATAAGGCAAAGGTTGAAATAATATAGAAAAACTTCCCCCACCAATTAATGTGAAATCTGTTAGAAGTTTCTTGGGACATGCCGGATTTTATAGAAGGTTTATCAAGGATTTTTCAAAAATAGCCAAACCTTTAATTAATCTGTTAATGCTTGATAACCCTTTTGTGTTTGATGAAAACTGCCGGCATGCCTTTGAAACCTTAAAACATAAACTCACGACAGCACCAATCATCACACCTCCAGATTGGGAACTACCTTTTGAACTCATGTGTGATGCAAGTGACCTTGCAATTGGTGCTGTACTTGGGCAAAAGAAAGGAAATCTGCATCATGTTATATATTATGCAAGTAAAGTGTTGAATGATGCCCAAAAAAATTACACCACAACAGAGAAGGAGTTGCTAGCTGTAGTTTATGCATTTGACAAGTTTAGGTCATACTTGATAGGATCCAAAAAGGTTCTGAGCAAAAATCTGATTCAGAGACTGAAAAGGACTGCAGATGCTGTTGGATCCTGACCTCCCTGCATTCGAAGTGGATTTTCGGGAGCTACAGAAGCCCAATTGGCGCGCTCTCAACGGCATTGGAAATTAGACATCCTGGGCTTTCCAGCAATATATGATAGTCCATACTTTGCCCAAGATTTGATGGCCCAAACCGGCGCTCAAAGTCACCTACAGAAATTCCAGCGTTAAACGCCAGAACTGGCATAAAACTTGGAGTTAAACGCCCAAACTGGCATGAAAGCTGGCGTTTAACTCCAGAAAAGGTCTCTACACGAAATTACTTCATTGCTCATCCCAAGCACACACCAAGTAGGCCCGAAAGTGGATTTTTCTGTCATTTACTCATTTCTGTAAACCTTAGGATACTAGTTTACTATTTATAGGATCTTTTGACATTGTATCCGTACCTTATGACCTCATGACATTTTTTACACGTTTCTTGTGTACCTTCCACGGCATGAGTCTCTAAACCCCATGGTTGGGGGTGAGGAGCTCTGCTGTGTCTTGATGGATTAATGCAATTACTACTGTTTCT
>NW_026264944.1:18118-25599 GCF_000817695.3 Arachis duranensis | reverse complement strand
AACTGACGGCTTATCTTGTTGCTTAGATTAGGACTGTTTTATTTTTGTTGGTTTAGAGTCTTTTAGTTGAGTCTAGTTTCATATTCTAAGTTTGGTGTCCATTGCATGCTTTTGTTTTTCTTTTAGTTTTTCGAAATTGCATGTTCTTAGTCTCTTTTTGATCTTTAAAAATTTTAAGTTTGGTGTCTTTTTGTTGTTTTTCTCTTTCCTCTTTTCAAAAATCAAATCTTTTTCATAAAAATTTTTCAATCATATCTTTTTAATTGCTGTTTTCAAAATCTTTTTAATTAACTAATTGATTCAGTTCTCAATCTGCTTTGATTTTATTTTCTTTTTGATTTTCGAATTTTTCTTTTAAATTCCTTTTATTTTATTTTAATTTTTTTTCGTTTAATTCAAAAAAAAAACAAAATTTATCTCTTTGCAATCATTATCATTTCCCTTTTGTCCATTATGGACTCAAGTGGAATTAATCAGTCCAAAAGGACTCTGGGGTCATATGCTAACCCCATTACAGCTGCATATGGGAGTAGCATCTGTACACCTCCCATCAAAGCAAGCAGCTTTGAACTAAATCCTCAACTCATTATCATAGTGCAGCAAAACTGCCAGTATTCCGGTCTTCCACAGGAAGAACCTACTGAGTTTCTGGCACAGTTTTTACAAATTGCTGACACAGTACATGATAAAGAGGTGGATCAGGATGTCTACAGACTATTACTGTTTCCATTTGCTGTAAAAGATCAAGCTAAAAGGTGGTTGAATAACCAACCTACAGCAAGCATAAAGACATGGAAACAGTTATCAGACAAATTCCTGAATCATTTTTACCCTCCAAAAAGGATGACACAGCTAAGGCTGGACATCCAAGGCTTTAAACAAGATGATAATGAATCCCTTTATAATGCCTGGGAGAGGTATAGAGGTATGCTTAGAAAATGCCCCTCTGAAATGTTTTCAGAGTGGGTACAGTTAGACATCTTCTACTATGGGCTCACAGAAAAAGCTCAGATGTCTTTAGACCACTCAGCTGGTGGATCTATACACATGAGGAAGACAATTGAAGAAGCTCAAAAGCTTATAGACACTGTTGCTAGAAACCAATATTTATATTCTAGCAATGAATTCGTTCCAAAAGAGGAAGTCATGGCATTAGTCACTGATCCTAATCCTCAAGAACAGATGAATGAGCTTAATCAACAATTGCTCCTGATGACAGAACAGTTAGCAGAATTTAAAGAAATGCTCCATGATACTAAAGTTGCTAACAAGAACATAGAACTGCAGTTGAATCAAGCAAAGCAGCAAATATCTAAACAGATAACAGAGGGATGTCAAGCAGTTCAACTAAGGAGTGGGAAAACACTAAATACCACTGCTCAAAGGAGCAAGAATCCAAACAAAGAACAATTGACAGAGGATAACCAAACCACTGTTCAAAATTCCTTTGAGGACAATAAGAGCCCAGAGAGGAATATTATTGGCGTTCAAACGCCAGAAAGGGGAGGAAAGTTGGCGTTAAACGCCCATTCCTTGCCCAGTTCTGGCGTTCAAACGCCAGAAAAGGGGGAGAAGTTGGCGTTTAACGCCCAATCTTCACCCATTCCTGGCGTCCAAACGCCCAAGGAAGACCAGGCACCTGAGAGTGCTGATAATTATCCCTCTAACAAGGCTTCTTCAACCACTTCTGTAAGGAATAAACCTGCAGCATCTAAGGTTGAGGAATATCAAGCCAAGATGCCTTATCCTCAGAAACTCCGCAAGGCGGAACAGGATAAGCAATTTGCCCGCTTTGCAGACTATCTAAGGACTCTTGAAATAAAGATTCCGTTTGCAGAGGCACTTGAGCAAATACCCTCTTATGCTAAGTTTATGAAAGAGATCTTAAGTCATAAGAAGGATTGGAGAGAAACTGAAAAAGTGTTTCTCACTGAAGAATGCAGTGCAGTCATTCTGAAAAGCTTACCAGAGAAGCTTCAAGACAAAGCTTACCAGAAAAGCTTCAAGATCCTGGGAGCTTTATGATACCATGCACATTAGAAGGCGCTTGCACCAAGACAACCCTATGTGATCTTGGAGCAAGCATCAATCTAATACCTGCATCCACTATCAGAAAGCTTGGGTTGGCTGGAGAAGTCAAACCAACCAGGATATGCCTCCAACTTGCTGATGGCTCCATTAAACACCCATCAGGCATAATAGAGGATATGATTGTCAAGGTTGGGCCATTTGCCTTTCCCACTGACTTTGTGGTGCTGGAAATGGAGGAGCACAAAAGTGCAACTCTCATTCTGGGAAGACCATTCCTAGCAACTGGACGAACTCTCATTGATGTACAAAAAGGGGAAGTGACCCTGAGAGTCAATGAGGATGAGTTCAAGTTGAATGCTGTGAAAGCAATGCAGCATCCAGACACACCAGATGACTGCATAGGCGCTGACATTATTGACTCTCTGGTAGAAGAGATCAATATGACTGAAAGCCTAGAATCAGAGCTTGAGGACATCTTCAATGATGCCCAACCTGATCAAGAAAAACTAGAGGAAATAAAGGAATTTTCGAAAATTCCTCAGGAGGAGGATAAACCTCCCAAACCTGAACTTAAACCTCTACCACCATCTCTGAAATATGCATTTCTAGGAGAGGATGACACTTTTCCAGTGATTATAAGCTCTGCCTTAGATCCACAGGAAGAGGAAGCACTGATTCAAGTGCTAAGGACACACAAGACAGCTCTTGGGTGGTCCATAAGTGATCTTAAGGGTATTAGCCCAGCTAGATGCATGCACAAGATCCTGTTGGAGGATAATGCCAAACCAGTGGTCCAACCACAGAGGCGGCTAAATCCAGCCATGAAGGAGGTGGTGCAAAAAGAGGTCACTAAATTACTAGAGGCTGGGATTATTTATCCTATTTCTGATAGCCCCTGGGTGAGCCCTGTCCAAGTTGTTCCCAAAAAGGGAGGCATGACAGTGGTTCATAATGAAAAAAATGAACTTGTTCCTACAAGAACAGTCACAGGGTGGCGTATGTTCTGTGCAATGCACCTGCAACCTTTCAGAGGTGCATGCTCTCTATCTTCTCAGATATGGTAGAGAAATTTCTGGAAGTCTTAATGGATGACTTTTCAGTATATGGAGACTCATTCAGCTCCTGTCTTAATCCTATCACTTGTCCTGAAAAGATGCCAAGAGACTAACCTGGTTTTAAACTGGGAGAAATGTCACTTTATGGTGACTGAAGGGATTGTCCTTGGGCACAAAATTTCAAACAGGGGAATAGAGGTGGATAAGGCAAAGGTAGAGGTAATTGAAAAATTACCACCACCTGCCAATGTTAAGGCAATCAGAAGCTTTCTGGGGCATGCAGGTTTTTACAGAAGGTTCATCAAGGATTTTTCGAAAATTGCAAAGCCTTTAAGTAACCTGTTAGCTGCTGACACACCATTTGTGTTTGACACACAGTGTCTACAGGCATTTGAGACCCTGAAAGCTAAACTGGTCACAGCACCAGTCATCTCTGCACCAGATTGGGCATTACCATTTGAATTAATGTGTGATGCCAGTGATCATGCCATTGGTGCAGTGTTGGGACAGAGGCATGACAAACTTCTGCATGTCATTTATTATGCTAGCCGTGTTCTAAATGATGCACAGAAGAATTACACAACCATAGAAAAAGAATTACTTGCAGTGGTTTATGCCATTGACAAGTTTAGATCCTACCTAGTAGGATCCAAAGTGATTGTGTATACTGACCATGCTACTCTTAAATACTTACTCACAAAGCAGGATTCAAAACCCAGGCTCATCAGATGGGTGTTGCTTCTGCAAGAGTTTGATATAGAAATAAGAGACAGAAAGGGGACAGAGAACCAAGTAGCTGATCATCTGTCCCGAATAGAACCAGTAGCTGGGGCGTCCCTCCCTTCTACTGAGATCTCTGAGACTTTCCCAGACGAGCAACTCTTTGCCATTCAGAAAGCTCCATGGTTTGCAGATATTGCAAATTATAAAGCTGTGAGGTTCATACCCAAGGAGTACAGCAATGTGCAAAGAAAGAAATTAATTTCAGATGCCAAGTACTACCTCTGGGATGAACCATATCTCTTTAAGAGATGTGCTGACGGAGTGATCCGTAGATGTGTACCCAGAGAAGAAGCACAAAAGATCTTATGGCATTGCCATGGATCACATTATGGAGGACATTTTGGAAGTGAGCGAACAGCCACTAAAGTCCTCCAGTGTGGCTTCTACTGGCCTACTCTCTATAAAGATTCCTGAGAGTTTGTGCGTAATTGTGACAGTTGCCAAAGAGCTGGTAACCTGCCTCACGGATATGCCATGCCTCAGCAAGGGATATTAGAGATAGAATTGTTTGATGTATGGGGAATTGACTTTATGGGGCCATTCCCACCATCATACTCAAATACTTACATTCTGGTGGCAGTGGACTATGTATCTAAGTGGGTAGAGGCAATTGCTACACCCACTAATGATACCAAGACCGTGCTGAAATTCCTCCAGAAATACATCTTCAGCAGGTTTGGTGTTCCCAGAGTACTAATCAGTGATGGGGGCACTCATTTCTGCAATAGACTGCTACACTCTGCTATGGTTAGACATGGAATTAGCCATAAAGTGGCAACTCCATATCATCCACAGACAAATGGGTAAGCAGAAGTCTCTAACAGAGAACTAAAAAGAATCCTAGAACAGACTGTGATGGCCCGAAGAAAGGATTGGGCAAAGAGCTTGGATGATGCTCTGTGGGCATACAGAACAGCATTCAAGACTCCTATAGGAACCTCTCCATACCAACTGGTGTATGGGAAGGCTTGTCATTTGCCTGTGGAACTGGAACATAAGGCCTACTGGGCAACCAGATTCCTAAACATGGATGCTCAGTTAGCTGGTAAAAAAAGATTGCTTCAGCTAAATGAGCTAGAGGAGTTCAGACTCAATGCCTATGAAAATGCTAAAATTTATAAGGAAAAGGCAAAGAAGTGGCATGACAAGAGATTGTCAACCAGAGTCTTTGAGCCAGGACAAAAAGTTCTGCTCTTCAACTCTAGGCTCAGATTGTTCCCAGGAAAACTTAAATCCTGCTGGAAGGGTCTGTATGTGATTACAGGAGTATCACCATATGGATATGTTGAGCTTCAGGATATTGATTCTGACAAAAAGTTCATTGTCAATGGACAGAGAATCAAGCATTATCTTGAAGGCAATTTTGAGCAGGAGTGCTCAAAACTGAGGCTTGAGTGATTCTCAGTGAAGATTCTGGGCGTTTAAACGCCAGAATGGGCACCATTCTGGGCGTTTAACGCCAGGTGTGCAGCATCCTGGGCGTTCTGAAAAATGCCCAGTAACAAAGGATTTCTGGCGTTTAACGCCAGCCAGGGCACCTGGCTGGGCGTTAAACGCCCAAAAGGGGTAGCAAATGGGCGTTAAACGCCAGAATGGGTGCCATTCTAGGCGTTTAACGCCAGAAAGGTGGGGGGACCACATTTTCGTTTTCAACTCAAATTTTTTCAAACTTTCCTCTTTTTAACCATACCCTTCTACATAAATGCACTTCAACCTTTCATCATTCACTTTCAAATCTTCACAAATCAAAACCATTCTTCAAATCTATTTCAAATTAATCCCAAATCTTCTTCAAAAACTCACCCTTTTCTCAATTTCTTTCCATATCTTCTCAAATTTTCTTTCAAATTTTTGTTTTTTTCGAAATCTCTTCTCCCCACCCTTATAAATTCACGTTTGTAACCCCCTTTGCCACACCATTCGAATTTCCTCTTTCTCTCTCTCTCTTCTTTCTTTTCTTTTGCTTGAGGACAAGCAAACCTCTAAGTTTGGTGTGCTTTTCCGTGATCACTAAGCCAAGATTCATCAATATCATGGCTCCTAAGGGAAAACAAACCAATTTGTGCCCACTAGCAACCGTTCTGAGGTCACCATCAAGAGGGCAGTGATGATTCATTGCATTATGCTTGGAAAAGAAGTGGAGGTTCATCATGTGATTGCTTGTGAGATCTACACAATTGCAAATAAGAATTCCACTGAAGCCAAATTGGCTTACCCAAGCTTGATTTCCTTGCTCTGTAAAGAGGCTGGGGTGAAGATGGGAGTAGATGAGTTCATACCCATTGAACATCCAATCACCAAGAAGTCAATGGAAGGACAAGTGCAAGACAACTCTATCAAAAGGAGGGTGCATGAGTTCCTCCCTGAATTCCCTGAAATTGGCTACTGGGCCAACCTAGAAGCATCTATTAACAAGTTGCAAGAGACTATGGAGCAACTGAAGGAAGAACAGCAGAATCAAAATTGCATGCTCTGCAAATTGCTGAAGGAACAAGAGAAGCAGGGGCGTGAAATTCAAGAATTGAAACGCCAGAAGCTCTCCTCTCAAGCTGAGGGAGCATCCACTTCTCAAAATCAAGGTTGTTGAGTCCTAACTCTGTGAAAACCTCTATCATTAGGAGCCTATTTTTTTTCGTTTTTTTTTTTATTTTATTTTGTTTTTCTATTTTTAGTTTCATCTTATATTTATTTTCTGAGTCTTGTTCTTAATTCATAATTAATAAAATTTAAAGTCTATGCCCTAAAGCTATGAATGTCCTATGAATCCATCACCTCTCTTAAAAGAAAAATGCTTTAATCACAAAAGAACAAGAAGTACAGGGTTTCGAAATTTATCCTTGAAACTAGTTGGATTAGTTTGATGTGGTGACAATACTTTTTGTTTTCTGAATGAATGCTTGAACAGTGCATATGTCTTTTGAATTTGTTGTTTTGAGAATGTTAAAATTGTTGGCTCTTGAAAGAATGAGGAGAAAGAGAACTGTTATTGAGGATTTGAAAAATCATCAAATTGATTCTTGAAGCAAGAAAAAGCAGTGAATACAAAAAAAAAATTTCGAAAAAAAAGAGAGAAAAAGAAAGAAAAAGAAAGAAAAAGAAAGAAATAAAAGTTGTGATCCAAGGCAATGGAAAAAGAAAGAAATAAAGTTGTGATCCAAGGCAAAAAGAGTGTGCTTAAGAACCCTGGACACCTCTAATTGGGGACTCTAGCAAAGCTGAGTCACAATATGAAAAGGTTCACCCAATTATGTGTCTGTGTCATGTATGTATCCGGTGGTAATACTGGAAGATAGAGTGCTTTGGGCCACAGCCAAGACTCATACACTAGCTATGTTCAAGAATCATTATACTTAACTAGGAGAATCAATAACACTATCTGAGTTCTGAGTTCTTATAGATGCCAATCATTCTTAACTTCAAAGGATAGAGTGAGATGCCAAAACTGTTCGGAGGCAAAAAGCTACTAGTCCCGCTCATCTAATTGGAGCTATATTTCTTTGATATTTTGGAGTCTATAGTATATTCTCTTCTTTTTATCCTATTTTGATTTTCAGTTGCTTGGGGACAAGCAACAATTTAAGTTTGGTGTTGTGATGAGCGGATAATTTGTAT
>NW_026264944.1:17055-17528 GCF_000817695.3 Arachis duranensis | reverse complement strand
AATGTGATGATCCGTGACACTCATCATCATTCTCACCTATGAACGTGTGCCTGACAACCACCTCTGTTCTACCTTAGATTAAGTAGATATCTCTTGGGTTCTTTAATCGGAATCTTCGTGGTATAAGCTAGAACTGATGGCGGCATTCAAGAGAGTCCGGAAGGTCTAAACCTTGTCTGTGGTATTCTGAGTAGGATTCAATGATTGAATGACTGTGACATGCTTCAAACTCCGAAAGGCGGGGCGTTAGTGACAGACGCAAAAGAATCACTGGATTCTATTCCGGCCGGACCAAGAACCGACAGATGATTAGCCATGCTGTGACAGAGCATCGGGACGTATTTTCACTGAGAGGATGGGAGGTAGCCACTGACAATGGTGAAACCCTACATACAGCTTGCCATGGAAGGAGCCTTGTGTGTTTGATGAAGATGATAGTAGGAAAGCAGAGATTCGGAAGATGGAGCATCTCT
>NW_026264944.1:7649-12075 GCF_000817695.3 Arachis duranensis | reverse complement strand
TTCCCTTTACAATTCAAGCCATTTACATTTCTTGCAATTTAAGATTCTGCAATTTACATTTCTTGTGTTCTAAGTTTCTGCCATTTAATTTCTTGCTCTTTAAGATCCAGCACTTTAAATTTCAATTCTCCTCTTTAATTTCATGCAATTTACCCATTTCCTTTACTTTCCATGCAATTTAAATTCTGCAAATTACAAATCACTCAACCAAATCTTGATTCGCTTGACTAAATCAACCACTAAACCAAAATTGCTCAATCCTTCAATCCCTGTGGGATCGACCTCACTCCCGTGAGTTTTTATTACTTGATGCGACCCGGTGCACTTGCCGGTGAGTTTTGTGTCGGATCGTTTGCCGCACATCAATTATTAACCATCTTATGCCTCTTTTCAAAAACAACAGTTCACAATAAAAGTAAAGTCAGAAATCTTTTTTGAAAGAGGAACCGTTCAATTCTCAAAACATCAAAGCATTTCAAAAAGGTTTATCTATACTGAACCAAAATAACCTTTCATATCTTATTCCAAACCAGAACCACAAAACCGAAATCAACCATCGGTCCATCTCATTCAACCACGGCTCTAGGCCCAAAAAATCCAACCACAACCAATCCACCACAATCCAACAGAGTTCCAAACACAAACACAAGTAGAAAGATGCAAACAAAAACAAACAGTTATTGCAAGTAGAACAATTAGCAGTTAATCACATAGGCAAACCAAGTACAATATGCACACCCAAACAATGTCACATAGATGCATATGATGCATGCCTGTCCCTAGTGGTTGATGATATCATCTGTCGGTTATAGAGCCAACCCGACAAGTCCTGGTAGCTAACCATTGGACTGTCCCTCTGTCGCGCATCCCCAACTCGAGTTATACTCATCATAAATTTGATCATAAACATGATCCGTATCCATCACCCTCACTGGTGAATATTTCGGGGGCAAGCTCATCCGGGACTTTCACAGTGCCCGGCCATACTTACGACATAGGGTTAACAGAGTATCAAGTCTCAACCTGGAGCACGTGGTGGCTAGCCACTGCTACTACCCAGGGAAACTCGTATCTCAGATAGTGGAAGTGCAAATCACAATTATCAATAATTCAGCATATACATGCATTCATTCTCATCCGTGGATCAACATCCATCTCAGCCATCCGGCTCACGGTTCAGTCCAGAACCAGCCAATATTTATAGCATACACAGCCATTCCGGCTCACGGTTCAATCCAGAACCAGCCAATATTTATAACATACACAGCCATTCCGGCTCACAACAAAACAACACTTCCACATTCAACATCATCAACTTGTAAAGTCGGCATTTAAGCCATAAATCACTTTTTCTCAAATCATTTCACTTTGAAATCAAGTTTCAACTCTTTTTAGCCTTGGCTTTTAGAAATACTATTTTCAGCCTTGGCTTTAGAAATCTCATTTTTCAAATCATCTCAGGCTCATAAGCCACTTTTACTCAAAGTAAGTTCCCCTTTTAAAAACAATGCCACTCTCGGCATTCTCTTTCCAAAACTTCCAAAACCATGGCAAGTTAAGGATTTATTTCAAGGAATTCAAAATCATCCATCCAACGGTGGGATTTTATAACAAAAGTTTCTCGGCAGAGTCCCAAGTCTTTAGGGGAGAATAACATAACTCATTTTGCCAAGTTCATTTAAATTCATTAAAAACTTTGGCTTCCTGATTTGAGTAATAAAATAGGATCGAAGCCAAACCGAGTCACGTGATCATTCACTTCTTTCAAAGGCTTTTCCTTTTACTTAAACAAAAACTAGCTTCAACCCCATGAGGGATTCTAAAGCGTTTCAACTGCTCAGAAACTGTTTTAGTCTTGCTAAAATTCAAAACTCGAGGAGTACTTAAACCTTTCCGAAAACACTTTAAAATGAGATTTGTCAATAGACATTCGGGTCCTTTCAAAACCATTGAAACTTCTTTAATTGAAAACCCCAAGTCAAATTCGAAGGCATAAACCTTTTTCACATTCCAACGGCCTTAAGGCATAAGTTTCGTTTAAATAAATTGTTCACAAAGGAAAAGTAATACCTTTCTTGAGAAACAAGACTAAATCACTGTTTCCTTTTTAATAACTCATTTCAAATGCATGAATCATCCTTTTCTTGATAATTCACATAAAATAGTAGAAGTCTTTAGCTCATCATTATTTCAGACAGTATTTCAATAAAGACTCGGATTTTATAAAAATTTCGGCAGCATCTCCCCTAAAACTTGGACTTTTGCCACCCGGTTCGGGTCCCAACTAAACCGTTTCTCATTTCTTTTCAACAGCTCAAAACCAGAAATCAATTCAAAGCAAGCTAAATCTAACAGTCGCCTCCGTGGCATATCTCAAGGAAACCATTTCAAAATCAACTCAATATCAACTGATTTAACTCATTTCCAAAGCTTTAAAAAAACGGCTCTATAACAAATCATTTGTCCAAAACCGAGTCGATTAAAGTAAACCAGGCTGAATTCAAAAGTGCATTCGACTTTGCAAATCATCAAAACAAATAACTCAAATCAAATCAATCCTCAGCGGATTAAACTCATATTTCAAATCTTTAAAGAATCAACTCCAAAACATTACATTTCACAAAGCCGCACAACAATTCAGCCAAACCAACATCCATAATCATTCGAGTCAGTCAAATAATACATAAGGCAGATACAATCACCAAATACACAATATCTCACATCAGTATCCATATGTAATAATTCCAATACATAAAACATAGTTTTTTGGAAAGCGCCCCTACCTCAAAACGCAATTTCATAACCCAAACGCGTCACAGAATCCTTTCCACCTCAGCCCGAACCGACGGCAACCAAAACCTCAGCTCCCAGCCACTTTCGCAATATCAATCGCAACACTAATCGCAACGTACAATAACTGAGACTCAATCTTATAGCGATTAACGCCGCAAAACCTCAGCGTATGATAACAGAATAGTAACCAGAGAGCTTTCAAATTAAAAACGCTTATCGAACGAAGGAGGAACGGCTGAACCGGAACAGCGGCGATCACCGAACCGGCTTGGCGGCAATCCGGCAGCCACCTCAAGCGGCAGCGGCGACGAATTCCAATCACGATGACTGAAACCAACAGGCAGTGACTATAGTAACCTCGGAATTCAAAAAGGACAGAAACCTCAAATAAAACCCTTACCAGAAGAGTTCTCCAGCGACGGTAGCGAGGTTCTCTGGCGACAGAAACGGGCAGAAACTCCGGTGTGGTTCCAGCGGCCACAACAGCTCCTCCCGCAGCCATTCACAACGGGCGACAACCACTGCAGCAGCTGGTTGGACGGCGGCAGTTTCTGACTGAAAAGGGAGCTCCGGCGGCGTCGCAGGTGGTTTCCCCCTCTCTCCCGTCGGGTTCATCTCAGGCGACGGCGCGGTTAGGCAGAGCGCGATGACTCCCTCTTCTCCTCGCGTCATCTCTGCTTCTTCCACCTGCGAGCTTGACAACGGTGGCCATGGAAGCTACTCGCGTGGCGGTGGTGAGGCAGTGTGGCGCATCGCTCTTCCCCCTCCTCGGTCTGACAACGGCGCGATGGCGGCGGTGAGACCAGCACACCGGCGCAGGCCTTCCTCTCCTCCTCCCTTCTTCCGCGACTCAGTCTCCATTTCTCCCTGATTTTTGGCTTCTGTTCCTTTCCTTTCATGGAGAAAGAGGAAAGGAAACCGTGTGCTGCTGTTTGTGTTGCTGAAGGGGGGTTGGGGTGGTGGCTGCTGGGTTACAAGGATTAGGGTTTCATTTTAGAAAATTAGGGTTAAGGGCATTTTAGTAATTTCACTTAAAATAGGGATAATATAGTAATTGAAATCCAGTTTAAATCCAACACTATTTGTATATAGAAAAATACTATTTACTCATCAATTTCAGAAATTATTTTCAATAAAATGCCCAAATCTAAAAATTAGAAATGGTATACTTAATTTCTTCATTTTCCAAAATAGCAGTAATAATATTTAAAATATTATTTATCTAATCCAAATCATATAAAGTCCTTATTATTTCATAACTACCAACTTTAGAAATTTGGATATAGAAAATAATCCAACAATTGTGAAATTGGATAAAAATCATAACTTATCTCAAATCCAATAAATCAAAACTTGCCTTAATTATCTTTAATAAAATAATCTCTGAAATTAAGGCTATAAATAACTGTAGGATTTGAGACTTGATCATAATAAGACTTTTCAAATATTCTGGGTCTTACATGCTGGACTTTATTTTATTTTTTAATTTTCAATAAAAAATTTAATATTTAAATTTAAAAATTCATAAAAATGAAAAATTTTGTCTTTTGAAATCTTAGTTTTAAAAATTTAAACTTTTTAAATTTTTGTTGATTGGATATTTCAAAAAATCTTTATTTATCAACTTTTTGAC
>NW_026264944.1:0-960 GCF_000817695.3 Arachis duranensis | reverse complement strand
AAAAGATTATTTTTTTAATTTCAAAATTTAAAAATAAAAAGTTTTCATCTTTTTTTTGGCTTCCTAATATTGCTGGACTTTGTTTTATTTTTTAACTTTTAATTAAAAATTTAATTTTTAAATTTAAAATTCATAAAAATGAAAAATTTTGTCTTTTCAAATCCTAATTCTTTTTCAAGAACAATTTTATATTTTTTAATCACCGGATAATGCTATTTTTCATAAATAGAAAATAAATTAATTTTAAAAATTTAAACTTTTTAAATTTTTGTTGATATTTTTTAAAATCTTTATTTTTCAACTTTTTGGTAAAAAAATAAAAAGTTTTCATCTTTTTTTTGGCTTCCTAATATTGTTGGACTTTATTTTATTTTTTAATTTTCAATAAAAAATTTAATATTTAAATTTAAAAATTCATAAAAATTAAAAATTTTGTCTTTTCAAATCCTAAATTCTTTTTCAAGAACATTTTTATATTTTTTTAATCACTGGATAATGCTATTTTTTCATAAATACAAAATAAATTAATTTTAAAATTTAAACTTTTTAAATTTTTGGTTATTGGATATTTTTTAAATTCTTTTTTTTCAAATTTTTGGTAAAAAGATTATTTTTTTAATTTCAAAATTTAAAAATAAAAAGTTTTCATCTTTTTTTTGTCTTCCTAACATTGCTGGAGTTTATTTTATTTTTTTAATTTTAAATAAAAATTTTAATTTTTAAATTTACAAATTCATAAAAATGAAAAATTGTCTTTTCAAATCATAAATTCTTTTTCAAGAACGTTTTTATATTTTTTTAATCACCGGATAATGCTATTTTTTCATAAATACAAAATAAATTAATTTTAAAAATTTAAACTTTTAAAATTTTTGTTTTTTGGATATTTTTTAAAATCTTTATTTTTTAACTTTTTGGTAAAAAGATTATTTTTTTAGTTTCAAAATTTAAAAATAAAAA
>NW_026264943.1:68085-68847 GCF_000817695.3 Arachis duranensis | reverse complement strand
GGATCGATAAGCAGCTCAACCTATTCGCAATTTAACTAAACCTGAGAGAATTTACATCGGAGAACAGGCCAATGGCCCAAACAAACGAGAAGAAAAGATAGGGGTCGGCCAACAACTGGCACGCTAGCCTCCCATCGACTAGGGCCAAGACAGGTAGAGGAGGGAGGTACGAGCTTCTTCTTTTTTCTTTTCTTATACCTTTTCCTTCTCTTCCTCTATCTCTAAAAGGGCAGGGGCAGCAATTCCCCTTATGAAGATCTTTGGGCATCTCTCTCCTCTCCTGGTGAGCCTTAGTTTAGTACGGATGATAGGATGTCGGGAATAGCCTTCAAAGAGCGTATTCTTCCTCCCTCTACAAAGAATGGAAGTCTTGGCTGATTCAACTCAAGCAAGAACAGCATCTATTCCTTCAACAGCTGTTATGTTAGGGTAGGGGCCTTTTTCCTCCGTTTAACGACGTCATATAGGTAATCAGCCGCATGAGTACCTGAAGACGTCTTAAAGGGAACTGTAGGCCATAAAAATGCGTATTCAGAACCTCATGTTAATGATTCCCTATCTGGTTTGTTAAACGGTGGTTAACCAGTAAGAACATTTGGAAGGGTTCCAGGATTCAAGGTTCCTTACCTTAACCGGAAGAGTCAGAGAAGGAAGAAGAGCTGGAAGCTAGAGAGTTGCTGCCTAGCTACAAAGCCTGGATTTCCATGACATACTCAAAAGTTGTTTCTTATTCAATGGTGAGCTGATGAAGATATAGGGAAA
>NW_026264943.1:38644-44776 GCF_000817695.3 Arachis duranensis | reverse complement strand
CTTTCCCTATCCGTTCCTTTCTTACTGTTAGTGGTAATCGTTCATCTTGTAGTACTTCATTCACAGTCCCCGAGCCGTCTGAGTAGAGTAGAGGTAAATAGGGCGCTTCCTCTCCCGATCGGGGGATTTCAGGTGGGAGAAAGAATAAAGCAAAGAGACTCACATGTTGGTTCACCAAGTGAAAGAAGGAAGAAAAAAGAGGTATTGGCTGGCTAGCGGGCGGCTTACTCTACGCCAAGGGCGAAGGGCGGGCTCCTCTTCGTTCCGATCTAAAATAGCCGTACCGTAGTAGTAGTAGGAGAGAAGAAAAGAGGATTATGAAAGGCAGTTTAACCAAGCGAGGTCGGAATAGCATTGGATGAGAAAGCCTCTTTATCCGTATGAGAAAACTGCTCATGATGCGAAGTTTTCTGGATAGAAGGGTCATCCTCCTAGGCTACTACTTTTCCCGGTTCTTCCGTGAAGTGGGAAAGGAAAAGAAGGAAGTCGGAGCTTTTCAAAGAAATGATGCCTGCTTTAAGTAAAGCGCTGTAAACATAATACCTTTGAAAGGTCTTAGTAGTAGTCACATCCTCTCTTCATTCTCTGCTTCCTTTCTTTCATCTGTGAGAGAGACTGGAGCTACTGTCTCTAATTCAGCATCCAAGACCTGGCCGATGTCTACTTCAAATTCAAGTGCCACTTATCTTAACACAACTCGGGCTAATCGACTCCCAGCCTATCCCGACCTGGTGAAAGCAATCAAGCAGGCCTTATATGCTATTTGCCTCCTTCCTTTGAAAGGAGCTTCTCGCCATCGGAACAATAGGGCCGTTAAACTCAGCTCTTTTTCCGGCTTTCCCGATTAGATCAGTTTGGACCTGACCTTGGGATTGGCTAGTGCCCTTTAAGGCGGACCCTTTCCCTTTAGCTTTGGGTATGAGAAAAGCTAGTCCTCAAGCCCCTCCGCAGTACCTCTTAACTGCAAACCACCCATTTCGCTGTGTGTCGGCGGGCTTATAATGATTTATAAAGGTGAGAAGAAATGGCTTACTGAATTGGTTCGTTCTCAAGTTATGGCTATTGTGCATCTGCTGCATCACCAAAGGAAAATAGGCTTGTATTGGCCTTAACTAGCTCTTTCATCTTTCGACCTTTCTAATTGCTTTAATAATAAGCGCTAACCCGCTCCCTGAAGGGTAGGTGCCCCCGACGCTATACTAAGATAGGAGGGAAGTGCCGATTGTATTTGATTCCTTTCCGCCTCGGTGATTGAATGGTGCCCAAGCGTTGTAGGTAGGTTTGGAAAGGCCCTCGAAGTGGCTTCTCTCAGTCGATACCTACCACGACTTGTAGGAAATGCTGGAAATGATGCTAAGTACGCTTCCGCTAGTACAAAAGTAAGTAAACCACCTTCTCATGTCTCCAGACCTTCTATTAACGGGGCTTTTGAACTATAGCAAATAGCCCCGTTAATAGAAGGTTGAGCTTTGCTCTATGCTGGCTTAACTCTTCCTATGCCTTTTCGAACAGGAAAGCCTAAGGAGCAAATAAAGCCTTAGCCCAATCCACTTGTTGCCCGCTTGCTTTCGCACCTCGCTTCCGCATCTACTTAGTTAGCATCCTAAATCAACCTACCCCTGCTTTTAGAGGCTAGTACACAAGCTACTAAAGCTAGTAAGCTAGTATACTAGCATTTGCCCGATTGCTTTAAGAGAAGCTTTACCTCCTTTCCTGTCCAAAACTATGGAACTCATCTTCTAAGTATATTTTCTAGATCAGAACGTGAACTCTGAGAATAGGGGTATAAAAGTTAACCACCTAGAATCGATCCATGACCGCTAAACAAAAGGAGTCCTTTACTAAGTAAGCTAGGCAACCGTCTTTACCCGCCTCAACCGATCTTAGCTCGGACATGCCAACAGCGAATACTTACTCCTTGACCTGGGACAGCTAATCAAAACTTAGAAGATTAGTAGATGAATTCCCTGGTTACTTTCTTTACAAAGCCCCGCATGAGCAAGCCAAGCTACTCATGCCAAGCAGCTAACTTCGAGACAATGAGAAATGTTAAGAGTCATGAGAGATCACCATTGCTGGCAAAAGAAAGTTCGATGGGGAGCCCTGTTCTCTAACCATCCAATTGGTCATAGTCTGCCAATAGGGCTAAATAAAAAGCACCTAAGGATTTTCTGCTTCATTAAGTTACTTAGTTTTTTTTACATTAGGACTCTCTTTAGGCAGTCCCGTGAAAGAAGTTCTCCCTCAAGGGGAGTTATTCTTCTTTCATAAGAAAGCCCCTTTATTAGCCCAGTAAAATTGAGTACCTTCAACCTCCTTGTTTGTCACTTAAAAGGTAAGAATAGGCATACTGTTAGCAAGAAAAGAAGGAGAAATTGTTTTTATAGAAGAAGCAGCTAGTTCATCGGCATCCGTTGTCGTTGAATGAATAAGCGATGTTATTTTATTGCTCTTGTTGGCATGGCAGTTAGTTCGATTCAGCAGTGACGAAAGGATATCGTATTCTAATGATCCCGGCTGCTTAACGAAATGCTCTTTCTAGGTCTTTCGGCATAGAAATAGAGTAGGCTGGGATGACATATATATAGTGAAGTTCGAAAGGGCTTAGAAGCATAGAACTCACTTGACTGAAACTGAAAGTAGGAAAGATCTAATTCCATAAGAAAGGACGTAACCTAAGGGGAATGACGCGAGAGGGCACCCAGTCTTCTTTCTTTAAAGAAAAGGATAAGGGCAGAGACCTTTTTAATTTGATAATAGCAAGTCTAGTCCAGGTTTAGGAGCACATCCCCGGTTGCAAAGGAAGAAGGAAAAAGTGCGGCAGCTTTAGCTGCTTGTAGAACATTGTCTGAAGAGCTCACTGAAATAAGGTTTCCAGCTCCTAGGATCGATCCTTGCATTCAAATAGGGGAGCTCGATATTTTCTTTCTCGGTTGATACCAGCACACAAAGATCTTCCCTATGAACAGGAGGCAAGATTTCCGCAGCTCTCTTCACTTTGACGATGATCCTAGTGTGAGTGGATGCGTAGTTTGAAAGTATTTCCACCTGAACCAGGGTCGTGCTTAACCTTTTTCTGGCTTACGTTCCTTTGTAGGAGGTCCACATGGACTTAGAATGAGGAAGTAAAGCATCGAATTCAATGTGTTCAGCATGGATTTCAAGATGAGGAATAGCACAAAAAAAGAGGAAGCGTCCGGCAGGCTTCAGACTCGACCTGAAAGGTGCCAGTTACATCTATTGGACCAGACGGAAATACAAGCTTTCTTGTACCCCCAAAAGTCAGGGGGGGGCTGGACATGAACTCCATTTTCCCATTGCATGCGACAACTAGTCGAGAAAAAAGGGAAGAAAGCCTAAGCGAGCGAGACAAGAAGGAATGTTGGAGCTATTCCCTTAGTTTAGTGGCAGTAGCATCTTTCTTTCGAACATTCGGACATTGTAGACTCTCCTCCAACAAAGGACTGGGAAACTAAGACTATCATTCCCGGATAACTAGACAGTCTCGGAAGATATCAACCATGGAGGGTCTCCTGTAAGCCTTCAGGTCCTATAAAAAAATGGAGCTTACCGAGCTGAGGGTTTATGGAATTGATAAATAGATGTCCTACCAAGGCTGTATGGAATAGAATGAAGGATTAGGGTTCTTGCGGGAAGAAGGACAAACCGGGCCCCTAGTGGTCCTTATCTTATCACGCCACACATGGAGACATCTCAAATAGGTAAATTGGTTTGGGAAGCCTGTTTTTGTGATCATTGAAAAACATCCATCGTTTAGGTTTCTGAGTAGCTAAAGTTAAGATAGAATAGGTCATCACATATCACATCCTGGGGTTGAAGAATGAGCTGCTTTCAAAAAAAAGTAAATGGCAAGCAGGAAGGGGAGTAGTAACGTCGTATTATCCAGAATAAGCAGTAGCAGGCCAGGCACTGGTCTTTCTTTCTATCTTATTGCAGTTCCCATAAGGAATTTCCGAGCTTTTCAAATAATTGCTTTTATCTTTCTTCCATAGAGAAGGAACTTCTCCTTAGACTTTTTTTTTGAGCTTTGGCTTTGGTTTGGACCTGTACTAGTCCGAGAAGTGAGAGCACCAGGTTGGAAGATGCCGGTTCGAGAGGACCTGGAAGAATGCTAGTAAGAAGGAGGCCAGTTTGCTAGGTTGTAGATCTTCTCCCTTATTCTTTATAGAGGAATCCCCTTAATTCAAATAATATCTGTCTCTGCGCCGTCAAAAGCCTAATTGAGACAAATCAGCTCTTACAGTTCTCCGGTCTTTGCTCTTGAAGATCCGCTCTTGAGAACCTCTATCTCTTTCTTCAAAGCCTCATTCGAAGCCAGCTTGAAGGGAAGGAAGGCTTACAGTATATTACCCGCAAGTTCATCTTCTTTGATAGTCTTAATATCCTATCCTTTATATAATATTAGTAAGCCTCAGCAATCCAAGTTCCAGCAGGTTCTCAAACTTCAGAGGTGGCCTTACTTGGTGGAGCTCAATCCAAAAATAAGCGGCAAGATGGAAATTTCAATCAACGAAAAAATGAGTCTTGGCTAAGCCCCAAACCATTAGGGGGCTAGTGAGTCCAAAGAGGCAGAGTCAAAGCAAGGACTTAGAGTTAGCAAACTGGCATACTTCACTAAATAAGTCTAAGCCGGAAAGCAGGCAAAGTCTAGCTGCCTATTCGATTCCTTAAGTCCCAGATGTCATCTTGAAGATTTTCCTTCTTGTCCTGCATATATATAAGGCATGAAGAGAGAACAATTGGGAGATTGAGTCCCCCCCGATTGCTCCTTTCCACCAGCTGTCCCTCTTTGTTGTGCGCTTACCGGAGAGTGGGACGGGTATAGAAGGATGTCCTCTGTGAAAGGCCCCTTGGAATCCAAGGATACTTGATATTCTCCTTTCCTTTTTCAAAAAAGTGGTGGAAGGCAGTCCCGAGACTCTAATAATCAGTGGACTGCTCGCCGCATTGATTCTATCTTTATCCCCGGATGGATATTGATGGATTCCTAGTACCGACCTTACTTCAGGGTCGGGGTCAGGAAGAGAAAAGATTCGACCTGGTTCAGGTTCACCTATATACCATTAAGCAAAAACGAAAGCAAGTTTAGGGTTAATTTAGCTATTTCCCGACTTTCACTTCAAGCTTTTGAAAGGAACCCAACTCAAAGCATTCAGTCTCAAAGGATCTCATCGGGAAGCACTCTGTCCAGCAGCCCATGTTCTACACTGGCTTAATGGCTTGGTGGATGTCAGAGAGAGAGAGGTTTCAACTCTTATCACTCTTTCTTTGACGGCCGTTTGAAGACCAACCAGCACAAGAATTGAGTTCTAACGGAAGCGTCAAGACTTTTGACCAAAACGAGGTGCAGGATCGATAAGCAGCTCAACCTATTCGCAATTTAACTAAACCTGAGAGAATTTACATCGGAGAACAGGCCAATGGCCCAAACAAACGAGAAGAAAAGATAGGGGTCGGCCAACAACTGGCACGCTAGCCTCCCATCGACTAGGGCCAAGACAGGTAGAGGAGGGAGGTACGAGCTTCTTCTTTTTTCTTTTCTTATACCTTTTCCTTCTCTTCCTCTATCTCTAAAAGGGCAGGGGCAGCAATTCCCCTTATGAAGATCTTTGGGCATCTCTCTCCTCTCCTGGTGAGCCTTAGTTTAGTACGGATGATAGGATGTCGGGAATAGCCTTCAAAGAGCGTATTCTTCCTCCCTCTACAAAGAATGGAAGTCTTGGCTGATTCAACTCAAGCAAGAACAGCATCTATTCCTTCAACAGCTGTTATGTTAGGGTAGGGGCCTTTTTCCTCCGTTTAACGACGTCATATAGGTAATCAGCCGCATGAGTACCTGAAGACGTCTTAAAGGGAACTGTAGGCCATAAAAATGCGTATTCAGAACCTCATGTTAATGATTCCCTATCTGGTTTGTTAAACGGTGGTTAACCAGTAAGAACATTTGGAAGGGTTCCAGGATTCAAGGTTCCTTACCTTAACCGGAAGAGTCAGAGAAGGAAGAAGAGCTGGAAGCTAGAGAGTTGCTGCCTAGCTACAAAGCCTGGATTTCCATGACATACTCAAAAGTTGTTTCTTATTCAATGGTGAGCTGATGAAGATATAGGGAAA
>NW_026264943.1:17706-25894 GCF_000817695.3 Arachis duranensis | reverse complement strand
CTTTCCCTATCCGTTCCTTTCTTACTGTTAGTGGTAATCGTTCATCTTGTAGTACTTCATTCACAGTCCCCGAGCCGTCTGAGTAGAGTAGAGGTAAATAGGGCGCTTCCTCTCCCGATCGGGGGATTTCAGGTGGGAGAAAGAATAAAGCAAAGAGACTCACATGTTGGTTCACCAAGTGAAAGAAGGAAGAAAAAAGAGGTATTGGCTGGCTAGCGGGCGGCTTACTCTACGCCAAGGGCGAAGGGCGGGCTCCTCTTCGTTCCGATCTAAAATAGCCGTACCGTAGTAGTAGTAGGAGAGAAGAAAAGAGGATTATGAAAGGCAGTTTAACCAAGCGAGGTCGGAATAGCATTGGATGAGAAAGCCTCTTTATCCGTATGAGAAAACTGCTCATGATGCGAAGTTTTCTGGATAGAAGGGTCATCCTCCTAGGCTACTACTTTTCCCGGTTCTTCCGTGAAGTGGGAAAGGAAAAGAAGGAAGTCGGAGCTTTTCAAAGAAATGATGCCTGCTTTAAGTAAAGCGCTGTAAACATAATACCTTTGAAAGGTCTTAGTAGTAGTCACATCCTCTCTTCATTCTCTGCTTCCTTTCTTTCATCTGTGAGAGAGACTGGAGCTACTGTCTCTAATTCAGCATCCAAGACCTGGCCGATGTCTACTTCAAATTCAAGTGCCACTTATCTTAACACAACTCGGGCTAATCGACTCCCAGCCTATCCCGACCTGGTGAAAGCAATCAAGCAGGCCTTATATGCTATTTGCCTCCTTCCTTTGAAAGGAGCTTCTCGCCATCGGAACAATAGGGCCGTTAAACTCAGCTCTTTTTCCGGCTTTCCCGATTAGATCAGTTTGGACCTGACCTTGGGATTGGCTAGTGCCCTTTAAGGCGGACCCTTTCCCTTTAGCTTTGGGTATGAGAAAAGCTAGTCCTCAAGCCCCTCCGCAGTACCTCTTAACTGCAAACCACCCATTTCGCTGTGTGTCGGCGGGCTTATAATGATTTATAAAGGTGAGAAGAAATGGCTTACTGAATTGGTTCGTTCTCAAGTTATGGCTATTGTGCATCTGCTGCATCACCAAAGGAAAATAGGCTTGTATTGGCCTTAACTAGCTCTTTCATCTTTCGACCTTTCTAATTGCTTTAATAATAAGCGCTAACCCGCTCCCTGAAGGGTAGGTGCCCCCGACGCTATACTAAGATAGGAGGGAAGTGCCGATTGTATTTGATTCCTTTCCGCCTCGGTGATTGAATGGTGCCCAAGCGTTGTAGGTAGGTTTGGAAAGGCCCTCGAAGTGGCTTCTCTCAGTCGATACCTACCACGACTTGTAGGAAATGCTGGAAATGATGCTAAGTACGCTTCCGCTAGTACAAAAGTAAGTAAACCACCTTCTCATGTCTCCAGACCTTCTATTAACGGGGCTTTTGAACTATAGCAAATAGCCCCGTTAATAGAAGGTTGAGCTTTGCTCTATGCTGGCTTAACTCTTCCTATGCCTTTTCGAACAGGAAAGCCTAAGGAGCAAATAAAGCCTTAGCCCAATCCACTTGTTGCCCGCTTGCTTTCGCACCTCGCTTCCGCATCTACTTAGTTAGCATCCTAAATCAACCTACCCCTGCTTTTAGAGGCTAGTACACAAGCTACTAAAGCTAGTAAGCTAGTATACTAGCATTTGCCCGATTGCTTTAAGAGAAGCTTTACCTCCTTTCCTGTCCAAAACTATGGAACTCATCTTCTAAGTATATTTTCTAGATCAGAACGTGAACTCTGAGAATAGGGGTATAAAAGTTAACCACCTAGAATCGATCCATGACCGCTAAACAAAAGGAGTCCTTTACTAAGTAAGCTAGGCAACCGTCTTTACCCGCCTCAACCGATCTTAGCTCGGACATGCCAACAGCGAATACTTACTCCTTGACCTGGGACAGCTAATCAAAACTTAGAAGATTAGTAGATGAATTCCCTGGTTACTTTCTTTACAAAGCCCCGCATGAGCAAGCCAAGCTACTCATGCCAAGCAGCTAACTTCGAGACAATGAGAAATGTTAAGAGTCATGAGAGATCACCATTGCTGGCAAAAGAAAGTTCGATGGGGAGCCCTGTTCTCTAACCATCCAATTGGTCATAGTCTGCCAATAGGGCTAAATAAAAAGCACCTAAGGATTTTCTGCTTCATTAAGTTACTTAGTTTTTTTTACATTAGGACTCTCTTTAGGCAGTCCCGTGAAAGAAGTTCTCCCTCAAGGGGAGTTATTCTTCTTTCATAAGAAAGCCCCTTTATTAGCCCAGTAAAATTGAGTACCTTCAACCTCCTTGTTTGTCACTTAAAAGGTAAGAATAGGCATACTGTTAGCAAGAAAAGAAGGAGAAATTGTTTTTATAGAAGAAGCAGCTAGTTCATCGGCATCCGTTGTCGTTGAATGAATAAGCGATGTTATTTTATTGCTCTTGTTGGCATGGCAGTTAGTTCGATTCAGCAGTGACGAAAGGATATCGTATTCTAATGATCCCGGCTGCTTAACGAAATGCTCTTTCTAGGTCTTTCGGCATAGAAATAGAGTAGGCTGGGATGACATATATATAGTGAAGTTCGAAAGGGCTTAGAAGCATAGAACTCACTTGACTGAAACTGAAAGTAGGAAAGATCTAATTCCATAAGAAAGGACGTAACCTAAGGGGAATGACGCGAGAGGGCACCCAGTCTTCTTTCTTTAAAGAAAAGGATAAGGGCAGAGACCTTTTTAATTTGATAATAGCAAGTCTAGTCCAGGTTTAGGAGCACATCCCCGGTTGCAAAGGAAGAAGGAAAAAGTGCGGCAGCTTTAGCTGCTTGTAGAACATTGTCTGAAGAGCTCACTGAAATAAGGTTTCCAGCTCCTAGGATCGATCCTTGCATTCAAATAGGGGAGCTCGATATTTTCTTTCTCGGTTGATACCAGCACACAAAGATCTTCCCTATGAACAGGAGGCAAGATTTCCGCAGCTCTCTTCACTTTGACGATGATCCTAGTGTGAGTGGATGCGTAGTTTGAAAGTATTTCCACCTGAACCAGGGTCGTGCTTAACCTTTTTCTGGCTTACGTTCCTTTGTAGGAGGTCCACATGGACTTAGAATGAGGAAGTAAAGCATCGAATTCAATGTGTTCAGCATGGATTTCAAGATGAGGAATAGCACAAAAAAAGAGGAAGCGTCCGGCAGGCTTCAGACTCGACCTGAAAGGTGCCAGTTACATCTATTGGACCAGACGGAAATACAAGCTTTCTTGTACCCCCAAAAGTCAGGGGGGGGCTGGACATGAACTCCATTTTCCCATTGCATGCGACAACTAGTCGAGAAAAAAGGGAAGAAAGCCTAAGCGAGCGAGACAAGAAGGAATGTTGGAGCTATTCCCTTAGTTTAGTGGCAGTAGCATCTTTCTTTCGAACATTCGGACATTGTAGACTCTCCTCCAACAAAGGACTGGGAAACTAAGACTATCATTCCCGGATAACTAGACAGTCTCGGAAGATATCAACCATGGAGGGTCTCCTGTAAGCCTTCAGGTCCTATAAAAAAATGGAGCTTACCGAGCTGAGGGTTTATGGAATTGATAAATAGATGTCCTACCAAGGCTGTATGGAATAGAATGAAGGATTAGGGTTCTTGCGGGAAGAAGGACAAACCGGGCCCCTAGTGGTCCTTATCTTATCACGCCACACATGGAGACATCTCAAATAGGTAAATTGGTTTGGGAAGCCTGTTTTTGTGATCATTGAAAAACATCCATCGTTTAGGTTTCTGAGTAGCTAAAGTTAAGATAGAATAGGTCATCACATATCACATCCTGGGGTTGAAGAATGAGCTGCTTTCAAAAAAAAGTAAATGGCAAGCAGGAAGGGGAGTAGTAACGTCGTATTATCCAGAATAAGCAGTAGCAGGCCAGGCACTGGTCTTTCTTTCTATCTTATTGCAGTTCCCATAAGGAATTTCCGAGCTTTTCAAATAATTGCTTTTATCTTTCTTCCATAGAGAAGGAACTTCTCCTTAGACTTTTTTTTTGAGCTTTGGCTTTGGTTTGGACCTGTACTAGTCCGAGAAGTGAGAGCACCAGGTTGGAAGATGCCGGTTCGAGAGGACCTGGAAGAATGCTAGTAAGAAGGAGGCCAGTTTGCTAGGTTGTAGATCTTCTCCCTTATTCTTTATAGAGGAATCCCCTTAATTCAAATAATATCTGTCTCTGCGCCGTCAAAAGCCTAATTGAGACAAATCAGCTCTTACAGTTCTCCGGTCTTTGCTCTTGAAGATCCGCTCTTGAGAACCTCTATCTCTTTCTTCAAAGCCTCATTCGAAGCCAGCTTGAAGGGAAGGAAGGCTTACAGTATATTACCCGCAAGTTCATCTTCTTTGATAGTCTTAATATCCTATCCTTTATATAATATTAGTAAGCCTCAGCAATCCAAGTTCCAGCAGGTTCTCAAACTTCAGAGGTGGCCTTACTTGGTGGAGCTCAATCCAAAAATAAGCGGCAAGATGGAAATTTCAATCAACGAAAAAATGAGTCTTGGCTAAGCCCCAAACCATTAGGGGGCTAGTGAGTCCAAAGAGGCAGAGTCAAAGCAAGGACTTAGAGTTAGCAAACTGGCATACTTCACTAAATAAGTCTAAGCCGGAAAGCAGGCAAAGTCTAGCTGCCTATTCGATTCCTTAAGTCCCAGATGTCATCTTGAAGATTTTCCTTCTTGTCCTGCATATATATAAGGCATGAAGAGAGAACAATTGGGAGATTGAGTCCCCCCCGATTGCTCCTTTCCACCAGCTGTCCCTCTTTGTTGTGCGCTTACCGGAGAGTGGGACGGGTATAGAAGGATGTCCTCTGTGAAAGGCCCCTTGGAATCCAAGGATACTTGATATTCTCCTTTCCTTTTTCAAAAAAGTGGTGGAAGGCAGTCCCGAGACTCTAATAATCAGTGGACTGCTCGCCGCATTGATTCTATCTTTATCCCCGGATGGATATTGATGGATTCCTAGTACCGACCTTACTTCAGGGTCGGGGTCAGGAAGAGAAAAGATTCGACCTGGTTCAGGTTCACCTATATACCATTAAGCAAAAACGAAAGCAAGTTTAGGGTTAATTTAGCTATTTCCCGACTTTCACTTCAAGCTTTTGAAAGGAACCCAACTCAAAGCATTCAGTCTCAAAGGATCTCATCGGGAAGCACTCTGTCCAGCAGCCCATGTTCTACACTGGCTTAATGAAAGAGGAAGCGTCCGGCAGGCTTCAGACTCGACCTGAAAGGTGCCAGTTACATCTATTGGACCAGACGGAAATACAAGCTTTCTTGTACCCCCAAAAGTCAGGGGGGGGCTGGACATGAACTCCATTTTCCCATTGCATGCGACAACTAGTCGAGAAAAAAGGGAAGAAAGCCTAAGCGAGCGAGACAAGAAGGAATGTTGGAGCTATTCCCTTAGTTTAGTGGCAGTAGCATCTTTCTTTCGAACATTCGGACATTGTAGACTCTCCTCCAACAAAGGACTGGGAAACTAAGACTATCATTCCCGGATAACTAGACAGTCTCGGAAGATATCAACCATGGAGGGTCTCCTGTAAGCCTTCAGGTCCTATAAAAAAATGGAGCTTACCGAGCTGAGGGTTTATGGAATTGATAAATAGATGTCCTACCAAGGCTGTATGGAATAGAATGAAGGATTAGGGTTCTTGCGGGAAGAAGGACAAACCGGGCCCCTAGTGGTCCTTATCTTATCACGCCACACATGGAGACATCTCAAATAGGTAAATTGGTTTGGGAAGCCTGTTTTTGTGATCATTGAAAAACATCCATCGTTTAGGTTTCTGAGTAGCTAAAGTTAAGATAGAATAGGTCATCACATATCACATCCTGGGGTTGAAGAATGAGCTGCTTTCAAAAAAAAGTAAATGGCAAGCAGGAAGGGGAGTAGTAACGTCGTATTATCCAGAATAAGCAGTAGCAGGCCAGGCACTGGTCTTTCTTTCTATCTTATTGCAGTTCCCATAAGGAATTTCCGAGCTTTTCAAATAATTGCTTTTATCTTTCTTCCATAGAGAAGGAACTTCTCCTTAGACTTTTTTTTTGAGCTTTGGCTTTGGTTTGGACCTGTACTAGTCCGAGAAGTGAGAGCACCAGGTTGGAAGATGCCGGTTCGAGAGGACCTGGAAGAATGCTAGTAAGAAGGAGGCCAGTTTGCTAGGTTGTAGATCTTCTCCCTTATTCTTTATAGAGGAATCCCCTTAATTCAAATAATATCTGTCTCTGCGCCGTCAAAAGCCTAATTGAGACAAATCAGCTCTTACAGTTCTCCGGTCTTTGCTCTTGAAGATCCGCTCTTGAGAACCTCTATCTCTTTCTTCAAAGCCTCATTCGAAGCCAGCTTGAAGGGAAGGAAGGCTTACAGTATATTACCCGCAAGTTCATCTTCTTTGATAGTCTTAATATCCTATCCTTTATATAATATTAGTAAGCCTCAGCAATCCAAGTTCCAGCAGGTTCTCAAACTTCAGAGGTGGCCTTACTTGGTGGAGCTCAATCCAAAAATAAGCGGCAAGATGGAAATTTCAATCAACGAAAAAATGAGTCTTGGCTAAGCCCCAAACCATTAGGGGGCTAGTGAGTCCAAAGAGGCAGAGTCAAAGCAAGGACTTAGAGTTAGCAAACTGGCATACTTCACTAAATAAGTCTAAGCCGGAAAGCAGGCAAAGTCTAGCTGCCTATTCGATTCCTTAAGTCCCAGATGTCATCTTGAAGATTTTCCTTCTTGTCCTGCATATATATAAGGCATGAAGAGAGAACAATTGGGAGATTGAGTCCCCCCCGATTGCTCCTTTCCACCAGCTGTCCCTCTTTGTTGTGCGCTTACCGGAGAGTGGGACGGGTATAGAAGGATGTCCTCTGTGAAAGGCCCCTTGGAATCCAAGGATACTTGATATTCTCCTTTCCTTTTTCAAAAAAGTGGTGGAAGGCAGTCCCGAGACTCTAATAATCAGTGGACTGCTCGCCGCATTGATTCTATCTTTATCCCCGGATGGATATTGATGGATTCCTAGTACCGACCTTACTTCAGGGTCGGGGTCAGGAAGAGAAAAGATTCGACCTGGTTCAGGTTCACCTATATACCATTAAGCAAAAACGAAAGCAAGTTTAGGGTTAATTTAGCTATTTCCCGACTTTCACTTCAAGCTTTTGAAAGGAACCCAACTCAAAGCATTCAGTCTCAAAGGATCTCATCGGGAAGCACTCTGTCCAGCAGCCCATGTTCTACACTGGCTTAATGGCTTGGTGGATGTCAGAGAGAGAGAGGTTTCAACTCTTATCACTCTTTCTTTGACGGCCGTTTGAAGACCAACCAGCACAAGAATTGAGTTCTAACGGAAGCGTCAAGACTTTTGACCAAAACGAGGTGCAGGATCGATAAGCAGCTCAACCTATTCGCAATTTAACTAAACCTGAGAGAATTTACATCGGAGAACAGGCCAATGGCCCAAACAAACGAGAAGAAAAGATAGGGGTCGGCCAACAACTGGCACGCTAGCCTCCCATCGACTAGGGCCAAGACAGGTAGAGGAGGGAGGTACGAGCTTCTTCTTTTTTCTTTTCTTATACCTTTTCCTTCTCTTCCTCTATCTCTAAAAGGGCAGGGGCAGCAATTCCCCTTATGAAGATCTTTGGGCATCTCTCTCCTCTCCTGGTGAGCCTTAGTTTAGTACGGATGATAGGATGTCGGGAATAGCCTTCAAAGAGCGTATTCTTCCTCCCTCTACAAAGAATGGAAGTCTTGGCTGATTCAACTCAAGCAAGAACAGCATCTATTCCTTCAACAGCTGTTATGTTAGGGTAGGGGCCTTTTTCCTCCGTTTAACGACGTCATATAGGTAATCAGCCGCATGAGTACCTGAAGACGTCTTAAAGGGAACTGTAGGCCATAAAAATGCGTATTCAGAACCTCATGTTAATGATTCCCTATCTGGTTTGTTAAACGGTGGTTAACCAGTAAGAACATTTGGAAGGGTTCCAGGATTCAAGGTTCCTTACCTTAACCGGAAGAGTCAGAGAAGGAAGAAGAGCTGGAAGCTAGAGAGTTGCTGCCTAGCTACAAAGCCTGGATTTCCATGACATACTCAAAAGTTGTTTCTTATTCAATGGTGAGCTGATGAAGATATAGGGAAA
>NW_026264943.1:0-4879 GCF_000817695.3 Arachis duranensis | reverse complement strand
CTTTCCCTATCCGTTCCTTTCTTACTGTTAGTGGTAATCGTTCATCTTGTAGTACTTCATTCACAGTCCCCGAGCCGTCTGAGTAGAGTAGAGGTAAATAGGGCGCTTCCTCTCCCGATCGGGGGATTTCAGGTGGGAGAAAGAATAAAGCAAAGAGACTCACATGTTGGTTCACCAAGTGAAAGAAGGAAGAAAAAAGAGGTATTGGCTGGCTAGCGGGCGGCTTACTCTACGCCAAGGGCGAAGGGCGGGCTCCTCTTCGTTCCGATCTAAAATAGCCGTACCGTAGTAGTAGTAGGAGAGAAGAAAAGAGGATTATGAAAGGCAGTTTAACCAAGCGAGGTCGGAATAGCATTGGATGAGAAAGCCTCTTTATCCGTATGAGAAAACTGCTCATGATGCGAAGTTTTCTGGATAGAAGGGTCATCCTCCTAGGCTACTACTTTTCCCGGTTCTTCCGTGAAGTGGGAAAGGAAAAGAAGGAAGTCGGAGCTTTTCAAAGAAATGATGCCTGCTTTAAGTAAAGCGCTGTAAACATAATACCTTTGAAAGGTCTTAGTAGTAGTCACATCCTCTCTTCATTCTCTGCTTCCTTTCTTTCATCTGTGAGAGAGACTGGAGCTACTGTCTCTAATTCAGCATCCAAGACCTGGCCGATGTCTACTTCAAATTCAAGTGCCACTTATCTTAACACAACTCGGGCTAATCGACTCCCAGCCTATCCCGACCTGGTGAAAGCAATCAAGCAGGCCTTATATGCTATTTGCCTCCTTCCTTTGAAAGGAGCTTCTCGCCATCGGAACAATAGGGCCGTTAAACTCAGCTCTTTTTCCGGCTTTCCCGATTAGATCAGTTTGGACCTGACCTTGGGATTGGCTAGTGCCCTTTAAGGCGGACCCTTTCCCTTTAGCTTTGGGTATGAGAAAAGCTAGTCCTCAAGCCCCTCCGCAGTACCTCTTAACTGCAAACCACCCATTTCGCTGTGTGTCGGCGGGCTTATAATGATTTATAAAGGTGAGAAGAAATGGCTTACTGAATTGGTTCGTTCTCAAGTTATGGCTATTGTGCATCTGCTGCATCACCAAAGGAAAATAGGCTTGTATTGGCCTTAACTAGCTCTTTCATCTTTCGACCTTTCTAATTGCTTTAATAATAAGCGCTAACCCGCTCCCTGAAGGGTAGGTGCCCCCGACGCTATACTAAGATAGGAGGGAAGTGCCGATTGTATTTGATTCCTTTCCGCCTCGGTGATTGAATGGTGCCCAAGCGTTGTAGGTAGGTTTGGAAAGGCCCTCGAAGTGGCTTCTCTCAGTCGATACCTACCACGACTTGTAGGAAATGCTGGAAATGATGCTAAGTACGCTTCCGCTAGTACAAAAGTAAGTAAACCACCTTCTCATGTCTCCAGACCTTCTATTAACGGGGCTTTTGAACTATAGCAAATAGCCCCGTTAATAGAAGGTTGAGCTTTGCTCTATGCTGGCTTAACTCTTCCTATGCCTTTTCGAACAGGAAAGCCTAAGGAGCAAATAAAGCCTTAGCCCAATCCACTTGTTGCCCGCTTGCTTTCGCACCTCGCTTCCGCATCTACTTAGTTAGCATCCTAAATCAACCTACCCCTGCTTTTAGAGGCTAGTACACAAGCTACTAAAGCTAGTAAGCTAGTATACTAGCATTTGCCCGATTGCTTTAAGAGAAGCTTTACCTCCTTTCCTGTCCAAAACTATGGAACTCATCTTCTAAGTATATTTTCTAGATCAGAACGTGAACTCTGAGAATAGGGGTATAAAAGTTAACCACCTAGAATCGATCCATGACCGCTAAACAAAAGGAGTCCTTTACTAAGTAAGCTAGGCAACCGTCTTTACCCGCCTCAACCGATCTTAGCTCGGACATGCCAACAGCGAATACTTACTCCTTGACCTGGGACAGCTAATCAAAACTTAGAAGATTAGTAGATGAATTCCCTGGTTACTTTCTTTACAAAGCCCCGCATGAGCAAGCCAAGCTACTCATGCCAAGCAGCTAACTTCGAGACAATGAGAAATGTTAAGAGTCATGAGAGATCACCATTGCTGGCAAAAGAAAGTTCGATGGGGAGCCCTGTTCTCTAACCATCCAATTGGTCATAGTCTGCCAATAGGGCTAAATAAAAAGCACCTAAGGATTTTCTGCTTCATTAAGTTACTTAGTTTTTTTTACATTAGGACTCTCTTTAGGCAGTCCCGTGAAAGAAGTTCTCCCTCAAGGGGAGTTATTCTTCTTTCATAAGAAAGCCCCTTTATTAGCCCAGTAAAATTGAGTACCTTCAACCTCCTTGTTTGTCACTTAAAAGGTAAGAATAGGCATACTGTTAGCAAGAAAAGAAGGAGAAATTGTTTTTATAGAAGAAGCAGCTAGTTCATCGGCATCCGTTGTCGTTGAATGAATAAGCGATGTTATTTTATTGCTCTTGTTGGCATGGCAGTTAGTTCGATTCAGCAGTGACGAAAGGATATCGTATTCTAATGATCCCGGCTGCTTAACGAAATGCTCTTTCTAGGTCTTTCGGCATAGAAATAGAGTAGGCTGGGATGACATATATATAGTGAAGTTCGAAAGGGCTTAGAAGCATAGAACTCACTTGACTGAAACTGAAAGTAGGAAAGATCTAATTCCATAAGAAAGGACGTAACCTAAGGGGAATGACGCGAGAGGGCACCCAGTCTTCTTTCTTTAAAGAAAAGGATAAGGGCAGAGACCTTTTTAATTTGATAATAGCAAGTCTAGTCCAGGTTTAGGAGCACATCCCCGGTTGCAAAGGAAGAAGGAAAAAGTGCGGCAGCTTTAGCTGCTTGTAGAACATTGTCTGAAGAGCTCACTGAAATAAGGTTTCCAGCTCCTAGGATCGATCCTTGCATTCAAATAGGGGAGCTCGATATTTTCTTTCTCGGTTGATACCAGCACACAAAGATCTTCCCTATGAACAGGAGGCAAGATTTCCGCAGCTCTCTTCACTTTGACGATGATCCTAGTGTGAGTGGATGCGTAGTTTGAAAGTATTTCCACCTGAACCAGGGTCGTGCTTAACCTTTTTCTGGCTTACGTTCCTTTGTAGGAGGTCCACATGGACTTAGAATGAGGAAGTAAAGCATCGAATTCAATGTGTTCAGCATGGATTTCAAGATGAGGAATAGCACAAAAAAAGAGGAAGCGTCCGGCAGGCTTCAGACTCGACCTGAAAGGTGCCAGTTACATCTATTGGACCAGACGGAAATACAAGCTTTCTTGTACCCCCAAAAGTCAGGGGGGGGCTGGACATGAACTCCATTTTCCCATTGCATGCGACAACTAGTCGAGAAAAAAGGGAAGAAAGCCTAAGCGAGCGAGACAAGAAGGAATGTTGGAGCTATTCCCTTAGTTTAGTGGCAGTAGCATCTTTCTTTCGAACATTCGGACATTGTAGACTCTCCTCCAACAAAGGACTGGGAAACTAAGACTATCATTCCCGGATAACTAGACAGTCTCGGAAGATATCAACCATGGAGGGTCTCCTGTAAGCCTTCAGGTCCTATAAAAAAATGGAGCTTACCGAGCTGAGGGTTTATGGAATTGATAAATAGATGTCCTACCAAGGCTGTATGGAATAGAATGAAGGATTAGGGTTCTTGCGGGAAGAAGGACAAACCGGGCCCCTAGTGGTCCTTATCTTATCACGCCACACATGGAGACATCTCAAATAGGTAAATTGGTTTGGGAAGCCTGTTTTTGTGATCATTGAAAAACATCCATCGTTTAGGTTTCTGAGTAGCTAAAGTTAAGATAGAATAGGTCATCACATATCACATCCTGGGGTTGAAGAATGAGCTGCTTTCAAAAAAAAGTAAATGGCAAGCAGGAAGGGGAGTAGTAACGTCGTATTATCCAGAATAAGCAGTAGCAGGCCAGGCACTGGTCTTTCTTTCTATCTTATTGCAGTTCCCATAAGGAATTTCCGAGCTTTTCAAATAATTGCTTTTATCTTTCTTCCATAGAGAAGGAACTTCTCCTTAGACTTTTTTTTTGAGCTTTGGCTTTGGTTTGGACCTGTACTAGTCCGAGAAGTGAGAGCACCAGGTTGGAAGATGCCGGTTCGAGAGGACCTGGAAGAATGCTAGTAAGAAGGAGGCCAGTTTGCTAGGTTGTAGATCTTCTCCCTTATTCTTTATAGAGGAATCCCCTTAATTCAAATAATATCTGTCTCTGCGCCGTCAAAAGCCTAATTGAGACAAATCAGCTCTTACAGTTCTCCGGTCTTTGCTCTTGAAGATCCGCTCTTGAGAACCTCTATCTCTTTCTTCAAAGCCTCATTCGAAGCCAGCTTGAAGGGAAGGAAGGCTTACAGTATATTACCCGCAAGTTCATCTTCTTTGATAGTCTTAATATCCTATCCTTTATATAATATTAGTAAGCCTCAGCAATCCAAGTTCCAGCAGGTTCTCAAACTTCAGAGGTGGCCTTACTTGGTGGAGCTCAATCCAAAAATAAGCGGCAAGATGGAAATTTCAATCAACGAAAAAATGAGTCTTGGCTAAGCCCCAAACCATTAGGGGGCTAGTGAGTCCAAAGAGGCAGAGTCAAAGCAAGGACTTAGAGTTAGCAAACTGGCATACTTCACTAAATAAGTCTAAGCCGGAAAGCAGGCAAAGTCTAGCTGCCTATTCGATTCCTTAAGTCCCAGATGTCATCTTGAAGATTTTCCTTCTTGTCCTGCATATATATAAGGCATGAAGAGAGAACAATTGGGAGATTGAGTCCCCCCCGATTGCTCCTTTCCACCAGCTGTCCCTCTTTGTTGTGCGCTTACCGGAGAGTGGGACGGGTATAGAAGGATGTCCTCTGTGAAAGGCCCCTTGGAATC
>NW_026264942.1:68578-70462 GCF_000817695.3 Arachis duranensis | reverse complement strand
TTAATGAGAAGAATGAGCTTATTCCAACACGAACAGTGACAGGGTGGAGGATGTGCATAGACTATAGGAGGCTGAATGATGTCGCACGGAAAGATCACTTCCCTCTACCTTTCATTGATCAGATGCTTGAAAGGTTGGCTGGCCATGCCTATTACTGTTTTCTTGATGGATATTCTGGGTATAATCAGATTGTGGTTGACCCTATGGATCAAGAGAAGACCTCCTTTACTTGTCCCTTTGGAGTCTTTGCATATAGGAGAATGCCATTTGGACTATGTAATGCCCCAGCTACCTTTCAAAGGTGCATGCTATCAATCTTCTCAGACATGGTAGAAAAATTCATTGAAGTCTTTATGGATGATTTCTCTGTTTTTGGTGATTCCTTCAATACTTGCTTGCACCATCTTACCTTAGTCTTGAAAAGATGCCAAGAAACAAACTTAGTTTTGAATTGGGAGAAATGCCATTTCATGGTACCCAAAGGCATTGTTATTGGTCATAAAATTTCAAGAAAAGGTATAGAAGTTGACAAGGCAAAAGTAGAAATTATAGAAAAACTTCCTTTGCCAACTAGTGTGAAAGCCGTTAGAAGTTTCTTAGGGCATGCTGGTTTCTATAGGAGATTCATCAAAGATTTTTCCAAAATAGCAAAGCCACTAAGCAATTTGTTGGTGGTGGACAATCCTTTTATCTTTGATGATGAATGCAAAGATGCTTTTGAAACTCTAAAGGCTAAGCTCACCACAGCACCAATCATCACACCCCCAAGTTTGGGACTACCTTTTGAACTCATGTGTGATGCAAGTAACCTTGCAATTGGTGCTGTGTTGGGGCAAAGGAAGGAGAAGAAGCTCAATCGGTGCTGTGTTGGGGCAGAGGAAGGAAAAGAGGCTTCATGTTATCTACTATGCAAGTAAGGTATTGAATGAAACTCAAAGAAACTACACCACAACAGAGAAAGAGTTACTAGCCGTGGTGTATGCCTTTGATAAGTTTAGACAATATTTGATTGGATCTAAAGTCTTAGTGTATACTGACCATGCTGCCATTAAGTATCTTATGTCAAAACAGGATGCCAAACCAAGGCTAATTAGATGGGTGCTACTCCTACAAGAGTTTGACATTGAGATCAAAGATAGAAAGGGCAGTGAAAATCAAGTTGCTGATCACTTATCAAGGGTGCCACAAGACGAATGCCAAGACAACCTTCCATCAATAAATGAAGAGTTTCCAGATGAACACCTCTTGCACATTCAACATGTCCCTTGGTTTGCAGACATGGCCAACTACAAGGCAGGAAGAATCATTCCACAAGAGTACACAAGACAACAAGTCAAGAAGCTGTTGCATGAGGCTAGGTTCTTCTTTTGGGACGAACCATTCTTGTTCAAAAGATGCCCAGATGGAATGATAAGAAGATGTGTGCCAGAAGGTGAGATGAAGGACATACTATGGCATTGTCACAACTCTAGCTATGGTGGTCATTTTGGGGCTGAAAGAACTGCTGCAAAGGTCCTTCAAAGTGGTTTCTATTGGCCCTCAATCTTCAAGGATGCTAGGGAGTTTGTGAGCCAATACAATGAATGTCAAAGAGCAGGGGGTTTGTCAAAAAAAAAATGAGATGCCTCAGAAGTTCATGTTGGAAGTGGAACTCTTTGATTTGTGGGGAATAGATTTCATGGGACCTTTCCCTCCATCCTACACGTTCAAATACATCCTGGTAGCAGTAGAGTATGTCTCCAAATGGGTAGAAGCAATAGCCACCACCACATGTGATACCAACGTAGTCTTGCAATTCCTCAAGAAGAACATCTTCACAAGATTTGGAGTACCCAAAGGACTTATAAGTGATGGGGGAAGCCACTTTTGCAACAAGCAACTCAA
>NW_026264942.1:55177-64903 GCF_000817695.3 Arachis duranensis | reverse complement strand
GGCTAGGCATCAATGACAAAATTTGGATATGTGTCTGTGGTGATTGATGTTAAGAGACATACTTGGGCTAGTAAATCCGAGGGGTGCTTCATCACCCGGTAACTTGAGTTAACTAACTCGGGATTATCGATTGAAAACCCACAATCAAGAGTAGCTCTATAACAGAACATTTAGCAACCCAAAGAGGTGCTGGACACCACTATCCAAACAAAATTTCAATGTTATATGCCTGTGATTGAATGTGTTAAGGAAAGAGGCTTGAGTGAGTAAATCTTTAAGAGTGTCTCAACACTTAACAACTTGAACCAACTGGTTTGGGATTGTTGATTGAAAGCTTATGCTAAAGAGCCGCCTTAAGACAAGATTTCAAGCTCAATTGAAATGAAAAAAAGGGGAATATAAAAAAAAAAAAAGAGAAGAGAAGCATCAAGGAAAGAATGGTTCAAGGTTCATGTGCTAAGGTATGAAAGAATGTCTAGTGAAGTTAACCAATTTAGTAGTGGAGCAAGCATTTTAATTGAAAAAGTTGAATAGTTGTGTTCAATTACAATAAATTAATGACCACACAAATAAGGATGACATGCTCAATAAGAAATTACTCTCTGGAAGAACATTCAAGTCTTACATCTTAAATTCTTGTGACAAAGTCCTTTATATTTTGCTTGAGGACAAGCAATACTTTAAGTTTGGTGTTGTGATGCAAATGCATACTTGCATTATTAGTTAGTTAGTTTAGTTAGTTTTAGCTTAATTTCACTCATTTTCTCTAAATAAACAAGTCCTTTTATGAGTTTTGTTTCCATGCATGAGAATACCAAGGAATATGTTGATTCTAGCCAAGTTCATGCAAATGATTTAAGGAATGCATATATGAATGAGTATGAATGAATCTCATGAAATTTATTGCATGAATTGGCAAGACTTTGAAGCTATTTCCCTTGTTGATGATAGGTGATGAGACAAGGAAGCATGGAAGCAAGAATAATGCAAGCTGGGCAAGAAGTTGGCGTTGCCAACTTAGGAATGTGGTGCGTTGTTGTGCCAGGAAGAGGAGTTGGCGTTGCCAACTTGAAGCTGGCATTGCCAACGCCACACACACAAGGAACTTGGCCCTGGAGGCAACCAAGGAGCAAAGTTGGCGTTGCCAACTTGAGATCCACGTTGCCAACGCCATACACAAGCAAGTTTGGCCCTGGAGGAAGACAAGAAGCAAAGTTGGCGTTGCCAACTTGAGAGTGGCGTTGCCAACGCCACACACAAGCAAGTTTGGCCCTGGAGGAAGACAAGAAGCAAAGTTGGCGTTGCCAACTTGAGAGTGGCGTTGCCAACGCCACACACAAGCAATTTTGGCACCAAAGAGGAGCTCGAGCACGTTGTTGAAGCTAGGAAGCATTGGAGTGTTTGGCAACAACGCCAGGAATGGTTGCTTGGCTAGGCACCAAGTCTTGGTGCCAACCAGGTTGCCAACGCCCAATGGCAGCACCAACCAGGTTGCCAACGCCCAATGGCAGCACCAACCAGGTTGCCAACGCCCAATGGCAGCACCAACCAGGTTGCCAACGCCCAATGGCAGCACCAACCAGGTTGCCAACGCCCAATGGCAGCACCAACCAGGTTGCCAACGCCCAATGGCGCACCAACCAGGTTGCCAACGCCCAATGGCGCACCAACCAGGTTGCCAACGCCCAATGGCGCACCAACCAGGTTGCCAACGCCCAATGGCGCACCAACCAGGTTGCCAACGCCCAATGGCGCACCAACCAGGTTGCCAACACCCATGAGTTGCACCATTCACGTTGCCAACGCCAAAATCAAGTTGCCAACGCCAAGCCTTGCCAACCAAGTTGCTAACGTCCCCAAGCCTTGCCAACCAAGTTGCCAACGCCCCCAAGCCTTGCCAACCAAGTTGCTAACGCCCACAAGCATGCCATGCACGTTGCCAACGCCCATTGGCCTTGCCATGCACGTTGCCAACGCCAGGAAGCAAGCATGGAGCCTTGAGAAGGGCTCGAGCACGTTGCCAACGTGCTGAAGAGAAGGAGTATTTGGCAATAACGCCAGGATGGTGAGGAAATTGTGGTGCACGTTGCTAACTTGGAATGAATGGGCGTTATTCACAACAACTCCAACAAGGCAGCCTGACCATGTCCTCTTCAATGGAAGATATCTTGAGCTACAGAGATCCAAATTGAGTGCTTCCAGTTGCATTGGAAAGCTGACATTCAGAGCTTTCCAACCATATATAATAGTCTATGGTGGAGCACAAAATTGAAGCCAAACCAGAGTCATTTTTAGGCCCTAAAAACAAGAACATGAAGTGAAATTCAAGAAGGCTAGAGATTAGCCTTGGGGTGTGGCTCGAGCACGTTGCCAACGTGCCACAAGGGGGGCGTGTTTTGCAACAACGCCAGCCCCAAGTTCTTGCCTTGGGAGAGTAGGGCACGGGCACGTTGCCAACTTGGGGTTGAAGGTGCGTTATTCACAACAACTTGGCAACAACTTGGCAGCTTGACCTTACCTTCTTTGAGGAACCATAACTTGAGCTAGGAAAGTCCAATTGAGGTGATTCCAGTGGCATTAGAAAATAGACATCAAGAGCTTTCCAATGATGTATAATAGTCCATATTGAGGCTGAAGGTTGACACTCAAATTCTGGGCTACATTTAGCATGAAAGTAGAGCCAAGAAGAGGAAAAGCAAGTTGTTGGCAACAACTTGGGCTAGCAACGCCCAAGTCTCAACTTGTTAGCACTTCCGGGAGGATACCCGGAGAGCACTTTTTCTTCTTGGAACTTCTCTTCTTCATTTTCTTAATCTTCAAGCATTTACCTCTTCTTCTTCATCTTTCTTTGCAATTTAGTTTTGATTGATGGCAATTGTTGTTGAAATTGGAGCTATGATTCACTAAACCCCTTTCATTAGGGGGAGGAGCTCTGTTGGTTGGAATGAATTGGTGAACCCATCTTCTCTTTCTCAATTTTAGTGGTTGATCTAAAGAGGGAACTCTTGTTCTTCAAAGATTCAACCACCATCGAGAGAGGGGTTAATCTATATGAATTATGTGGTGAATTTGATGAATGAGCCACATAATTCAGTTTAGAGTTCAACCTTTCATGATTTCCTCAATCAATATACCTTGGTTAGTATGTGAGATGTAACTCTCCTTGGTTGAGATTTTGGAAATTGTGTGGCTGGATTAAATTTGATCTTCATCTCTTCTCATTAACAATTAGATCACGAGAGTGGCAATTGGCTATGTTGAGAGAGATTGAATCACCAAGAGATTGGGATTCAATCACCCACTTGCCATAGATCTATACCCATGATTGAGAAGGATTTGACTAACATCAATTCATGAAAACCAACATCTCTAATCCCTAATGATCCTCTCTATCATTAATTCTCAGTTCTCTTGCTCTAGTTATTTGATTACCCATTTCCCAATCCCTTTCTACATTCTGTCTATTTACTACTCTTGTTATTTACATTCTGTTCATCTACTTCTTGCCATTTATTTTTGTGTTCTTTAAATTTCTGCACCCTTTAATTCCTTGCCATTTATCTTTGATGTTATTTAAGTTTCTTGCAATTTAAGTTTCAGTTATTTACTTCCATTTTATTTCTATATTCTTGTTCTTAATTGCCATTTAAATTCCTGTAATTATGCTCAAAAGTCACATTGCTCATAAAATCAAAAATCATGTTCGCTTGACTAGACTTACCATTTAACTAAAGTTGCTTAATCTACCAATCCTTGTGGGATCGACCTCACTCTTAGTGAGTCTTACTACTTGATACGATCCGGTACACTTGCCGGTAAATACGTGAATTATAATTTTTACGTATCACCTACACGATCAAGAACCAACAGCTGATTAGCCATACGATATCTGTGCATGGTATTTTTCATCCGAGACGAGAAATTCGACAGTTGATTAGCCGTACAGAAACCGTAGAGGACCATTTTCACAGAGAGGATAGGAAGTAGCCATTGACAATGGTGACACCTAACATACAGCTTGCCATAGAAAGGAGTATGAAGGATTGGATGCAGGCAATAGGAAAGCAGATATTTGGAAGGAACAACGCATCTCCATACACTTATCTGAAATTCCCACCAATGAATTACATAAGTATCTCTATCTTTATTTTATGCTTATTTATCTTTTAAATCTTCAAACTCTATAACAGTTCCAAGGGTTACCTAAAACTGTAGGTCGATCTCGGACGAGATCTTCTGAGCTGGTCAGAGCTGTCGTGTTCGACTTGTTAGATTTGGTGGTGGTGCTGATCCTTTGTCCCCGGAGGGTGGGGGGTACCTGCAAGAGACTCCAATGCTTATGTTAGCAAGGGTATTAAGCAGGTATTTAGTAGAGTCAGAGTATGAGTTATACCTGGGTGCTCCAACGTATTTATAATGGTGTAGAGAGACCTTCCTTAGATAAGATAAGTTATTATCTTATCTTATCTTTATCTTCGAGTGAGGCCATCTTATCTTTAAGGGAACCGCCTTCATATCTATAGGCTTGGGCTGCCCTTGGATTCGGGTCGTGTTCCTCTGTTTGGGCCCTTTACTGGGCTTTCCTGGTAGTTTGGCCGAGCTCTTTGAGAAGAGGTCGGGTCATCCTGACCTGAAGAGGTCGGTCGCTTTGTTTGAAGAACGTTGACAAACCCCATTTTAAGGGTTTATCTTGTGCTGATTTCAGGGGTTTTATCAATGATTCCACACACTTTCTGTATGAAAATATAAGAATTTGCATTCCTTTCCTAGTTTTGCCCCATGGATGAAAACATACTTATTTTGCACTAAAATAGATACATTTCTAATCTTCTCTTGATGCCATTCGATGCCGTGACCCGTGTGTTAAGTGGTTCCAGAATATAGGGCGGGGATGGACCGGAAGAGAGAAGGAGGATGGGAGCAAAGGAAGGGAGCAAGAGAATTAAGCCTTGGAAATCTCAGCATGGGCGCGTGCGCGCACTTGACGCGTCCGCGTGGATAGAACAACTAGAAGCCGAAGCCAAGAGTCGAGCCACGAGTCAGCTTGCGTAGCGGCTAAGCCATGATCTTCTTGGGCGCGCGTACGTCACGCCTCCGCGTACATTTCAAAATGCATCTGTGGCGCGTGCGCGTACCTTGCGCGTGCGCGTACCTTGCGCGTGCGCGCCGATGTTCGAATGTGATTTTTTTTAGAAGCCACGTGACTTAGGTGTGGAGTTGGTTGGGGATCCCATTTTTGGGGAATGTCTTGGCGGGAAAAGCTTAAGAAGATCAGAGGAGCAAGGGTTAAAGACACTTAGTTCATTTTCTAGATTGGAGATATTTTGAGGGATAGTTAGTTACACTCTTGGAGGAGGAGAGAGAGATCTCAAGCTCTCACTAGGGTTTTCTTCATCCAATTTCTGAATTTTTCACTCACTCTTTGGTGAGATCCATTGCAATTCTCACTTTACTTTGTTCATGTCATAGATTTTCTTCTCCAGTTTCAAGTAGTAGTTGTAATTGCTAAATTCTCTTGGATCTAGAATTCAACTTTGTGATTTTGGATTTCATCAATACTTTGAGATTTTGATCCTCATTGTTGCTCTTGGATACTTGTTGTTAGTTCCTTGTGTTGCAATACCTTTAATTCTACTTCTCTTCTCATTTTACTATGACTTTCTTTCTTGCTCATCAAATGTTTGATAAAATGTCAACACTAGTTATGGAGTAGTTCTCACTTGGCATAGGGTTGGGCCATTAGAAGAAGTTGAATAGTTGTGTCAATTGTTGATTTGGAATTAGGGATTGCTAATTGACTTGGAGTGCACTAAAGCTAGATTCCCATGAGGTGAAGCTAGGACTTGTGACTCAAGTTGATTATTTTCATTTAACTTTCCTCTATACCTAGAGGATAACTAAATGAGGCAACGCCTAATTGTTATCTTCATTAAAAGAACTATAAGGATATGAATTCAAATGCCAACCTTAAGCCAAGTCTTTTAATGATTGATTGCTTGTTTCCTACTACTTTGCTAAAACTTTCAAAGAATCCTAACAAAGCTTTCTAATCAATAAGATGCACATTTTGGCAATTCCAAGGGAGGACGACTCGGGAGACTAGTACTCTCGGATATAGATTGTAGGATTGTTTGGTACGAAATCTAAATGTCAATTAGACTATACTCACGATCATATTCATCTTTGAATTCTAAATCGGCATGCTAAATTTCGTTTATCAAAATGGCGCCGTTGCCGGGGAATTTGCTTAGTGTGCCATGTTATTGTTTGGATTGAGTGTGTGTATATGTACATAGTTACATTTCATTGTAAATTGTTCAAGTGACTAACCCCTCATCGTTACCATGAATTTCATTTCCCCTTCATTGCATGATGCGTTCACAACTGAATCCGAGCTTAGTCCCTTTTGATCCGGAAATAGAACGAACTTTGTTTCATATTAGACAAGCTCGGAGGCGGCTAAAGTTTGGGAAAGGTGAAGAGGTTCTCACCACCTCAACCACCTTACTAAAAGTGAACATTGAACCGTCACTCAAAGAAGGCATTAGTCATACTTCCATCAATCTCTCTAACAATTCTTCTTTTGTTTTAGGTAATAATACCATGGATGCTCCGAGGAGAGTTACCATCAAGGAAGCGGGTGCACCTCTCTTGAAGACAAGGCTAAAGAATGGTTCTACACTCTATCTAGTGAAGTTACCTCCGATTGGGACCTACTTAGAAGAGGATTCTTGGATAAATTCTTTCCCCCGGAGAAGATGGATAGGCTAAGGAGGGAAATGTCTTGTATTGTGCAAGGTGAGACGAAACCACTTTACGAGTATTGGGAACGGTTTCGCAAGCTACTAGACGCATGCCCTAACCACATGCTTGATACTCAAGTATTGCTTGGATACATATGTCAAGGGATGCGAGAGCAAGATAGAACTCTCTTGGACACCTCTAGCAATGGTTCTTTGTCCAAATATAAAACAGCGGAGGAGGCATGGCAACTCATCATTGAGTTAGCCGAATCCAACCAATATATGAGACGAAGAGTCAACCGTCCAAGAACCGTGAATGAGGTATCAACTAGTAGTGAAACCACCACTTTAACTCAATCCTTGAGTGAAATGACATCCATCTTGAGGCAACTCCAATTGAACCAACAACAACCACAACAACCTCAATCATACCAACAACAACCCCTACCCCCTCAACAACACAACCAACAATTGGTCCCTCAAAAAGTATGTGGCATTTGTTCTTGCTATTCTCACTACACGGATGAGTGCCTAAGCCTTCAAGAAGACAACACTTTGGCGGCTACCCATAATTTCTATGACCGCCCAAATCAAGGATACTACCAAGGCGGTAATTCTAACCAAGGGCACCCTTATCAAGGAGGAAGCTACAATCAAGGGGGTGGGTACCATAATCAAAATTGGAGAGACAATCACCAACAAGGAAATAGGGACAACAACAACAACGGAGGAGGTCAAAGATGGAACAACAACTCGCAAAATTTCTCACAAAACGGGCCACCATACAACCAACAAAATCAACCATACAACCAACAAAACCCACAAAGAAACTACCAAACATACCAACCACCACATCAAAGACCACCACCCAACCAATCACAAGCTCCTCAACTAACATATACAACCACCCCCTCCAACCAAGACGAAACACTCCGGACCATTATCTAAGGCCAAAAGGAACTACAAAACACACTTGCTTCCGGTCTTACCGGCCTCACCTCTACACTACAAGCTCTTCTTGCACGCATGGATACACCATCAAACCCCACTCCTCAACCCCCAATCCAAAGTGTTATTCCCTCTCAACCCCAACCAAATCCAAAGGGGGGCATTAATGCCATCACCCTTAGATCCGGAACACAACTAAAAGAGAAGGAAGCAAAGGACTCAAATCCTATCACAACCACCCAAGAGGAGAGAATGGACATGGAAGAGGTAGAGGAAGAGGAGACACCACAAGTCATAGTTGAAGACGAAGCCCAACCAACAAGGGAGACAACCAAGGCAAAGAGAACCTTGGAAGAAGAAGAAATTGCTCAACCACTTCCATTTCCAACACTTGCAAAGAAAGCTAGAAAGCGCATAGAACTCGACCCAAAATGGTAGAAATGTTCAAGAAAGTTGAGGTAACCATCCCCCTCTTTGATGCTATCCATCAAGTTCCTAGATATGCAAAATTCCTCAAAGATCTATGCATAAACAAGGATAGAATTCTTGAATAGGAAACCATCCCATTGGGGAGTTCTATTTCCGCTTTAATGGGAGCATTGCCCGAGAAGTGTGATGATCTGGGCCCTTGTATGGTCACTTGCACCGTTAACGGAGTTCAATTTATAGATTACATGTGTGACCTCGGAGCATGTGTTAGCATCATGCCGCTCTCCGTCTACTGGGTATTGAAGTTGCCACCACTAAAAAGGTCGACGACAAGATTTGTCCTAGCGGATAAAAGCATAATAACCGTAACGGGTGTTGCGGAAGACGTATTGGTGAATATTAAAGGGTTGGTGTTTCCAATTGACTTCTATGTCCTTGAAATGCCATCAAGCGAAACCGAGAGAGCATCGTCTATCCTACTTGGAAGACCATTCTTGAGAACTTCTAGATTTAAGCTAGATGCCTACTCGGGAACCTATTCATTTGAAATAGACGGGAGAGTCGTAAGTTTCAACCTAGAGGAAGCAATGAAACAACCGCCGGAGAATCACTCTCTATTCCGGTGTGACCCAATTGATAACATGGTTGCCGAAGTGCACCTTGCAAAGTTAGATGAGAAGTACATGATTGAAGAAGCAAACGAAGATCCAAGCAAATTGAACGCCACACACCATACAAACCATCCGAAAATTCAAACTTCAAAGAACGAAAAGAAGATGGAATTGAAGCCACTACCACCCCATTTAAGATACTCATATCTTGATGAAGACCAAGAACTCCCTGTGATAATTGCAAAAGAGTTAACCCCTCAACAAGAAGACAAATTACTAAATATATTGAAGAAAAACAAAAGGGCAATCGGGTGGACTTTGGCGGATCTAGTGGGAATAAGCCCCCAAGTATGCGAGCATCGCATATTTCTTGAAGAAGGAGCAAAACCGGTCCGACAACCTCAAAGGAGACTTAATCCAACTATTCTTGAGGTTGTGAAGAAAGAAGTCACTAAGCTACTTGAAGCGGACATCATCTATCCCATCTCGGATAGCGAGTGGGTAAGCCCGGTCCAAGTAGTGCCAAAGAAGTCCGGGGTGACTACAATAAAAAATGAAAGTGGTGAACTTATAGCAACAAGAGTGCAAAATTCTTGGAGAGTATGCATAGACTACCGAAGGTTGAATGCGGCCACAAGAAAAGATCACTTCCCACTACCGTTTATTGATCAAATGCTTGATCGAGTAGCTGGTAAATCATATTATTGTTTTCTTGATGGTTACTCTGGTTACTTCTAAATTCACATTGCTCTAGAGGACCAAGAAAAAACCAAATTTACTTGCCCCTTTGGAACGTACGCTTACAAGCGTATGCCATTTGGCCTATGCAATGCACCGGCAACGTTCCAAAGATGCATGATGAGCATATTTTCGGATTTTCTAGAACAATGTATGGAAGTTTTCATGGACGACTTTAGTGTGTACGGTGATTCATTTGAGCATTGCTTAGGCAACCTTGAAAAACTCTTAGAAAGATGCACCAAAACAAACCTTGT
>NW_026264942.1:48416-55046 GCF_000817695.3 Arachis duranensis | reverse complement strand
TAAATGTCATATCTAGTTTACCTTACCCCTCTTCCAAGAGGGAAGTCCGCTCTTTTCTTGGACATGCAGGATTCTACCGGAGATTCATCAAAGACTTTAGCAAGGTGGCCCTACCTCTTTCTCGATTACTACAAAAGGACACTGAATTTGAGCTAAGCAAAGAATGTATGGAAGCATATGACAAACTTAAAGTAGCATTGACACAAGCCCCTATTGTGCGAGGACCAAATTGGACTCAACCATTTGAAATCATGTGCGATGCCTCAAATTATGCAATAGGAGCCGCGTTAGCACAACGCGAAGGTAAGAATCCGATAGGAGCCGCATTAGCACAACGCGAAGGTAAGAATCCCTATGTCATAGCTTATGCTTCCAAAACATTAGACGGTACCCAATCCAACTACACTACAACCGAAAAGGAACTCCTAGCCATTGTTTTTGCTTTGGACAAGTTCCGAGCCTATCTTCTTGGTTCCAAGGTTGTAGTGTACTCGGATCACGCGGCACTAAAGTATTTGTTGACCAAAAAGGAATCAAAACCGAGATTAATTCGTTGGGTGCTTTTGTTACAAGAATTTGACTTGGAGATCAAAGATAGGAGTGGTTCCCAAAACCTAGTGGCGGACCATTTAAGTCGCCTCGAACACACAAAAGGCGACACCACTCCTATCAATGACTCCTTTCCTCTAGATGGTTTGCACGCAATCTCGGAAGTAGTTCCTTGGTATGCCCTAATAGCAAACTACTTGGTTTCACGCATCCTCCCTCCCAATCTTAGCAAACATCAAAAGGATAAGCTGTAAAGCGAATCCAAATACTATGTTTGGGATGATCCTTATTTGTGGAGGTGTGGAGCGGACTAAATAGTGCGAAGGTGCATACCTCAAACCGAATTCCAAGCAATCTTGGACACTTGCCATGCTTTCGAAGGAGGTGGCCACTATGGCCCCCAAAGAACGGCAAGAAAAGTCCTTGATTGCGGATTTTGGTGGCCAACTCTTCCCAAAGATGCTTCCCTCTATTGCAACTCTTGTCCCCAATGCATTCGATTTGGAAATATTTCCAAGAAGGACGACATTCCCCAACAAAATATGCTTTTTTGTGAAATCTTTGACGTATGGGGAATCGACTTCATGGGACTGTTTCCAAATTCCAATGGCTTTCTCTACATCTTGTTAGCCGTCGATTATGTGTCAAAATGGGTGGAGGAAATCCCCACCCGAACGGATGACGCTCATGTTGTTTATTCTTTTGTGAGGAACAATATCATTTGTCGCTTTGGCTCCCCAAGAGCAATCATAAGTGACCAAGGATCCCACTTTTGCAACAAAAAAATGGAAGGCCTCATGAGAAGATATGACATCATACACAAAGTCGCCACGGCTTACCACCCTTAGACAAACGGCCAAGCCGAAGTTTCTAACCGGGAAATCAAGCATGTGTTAGAAAGGATTGTGAAGCCGAATAGGAAGGATTGGAGCACCAAACTCTCCGATGCACTGTGGGCCTATCGAACGGCTTACAAGACACCTATTGGCATGAGCCCCTTTCGGCTTGTATATGGTAAAGCATGCCACTTACCGGTAGAAATCAAACACAAAGCTTATTGGGCAATAAAGGAATGCAATATGAACTTGGGTGGAGCCGGAGTAGAAAGAAAGCTTCAATTAGCGGAATTGGAATGCTTAAGATTAGAAGCTTATGACAACTCTAGACTCTACAAGGAAAAGTTGAAAGCCATCCATGACAAGAACATTAGGAGAAGAGAATTCCAACCCGGTGACCTAGTCGATCTTCCTTTGTATATAGCCATTGCATCATTCTTTGATTGACACTAGCTTAACACTTGACTTCATGTTTGATAGTTAGATTTCAATCCCAATTCTACTTCATTTGTTGAGTTCATTGGTAGTTTATCAAGTTAAAACGCCTTACTATAGTACTGAAGTGGCTTTGGGGGGTTGGAATGTCATAAGTGGTGCAAAATCATGCAAAATTTTGAAAAAGCACCCCTCTGCGCGTGCGCGCACCTGGCGCGTGCGCGCCCTTGAGGCATTTGGCGACAACCCACGCGAACGCGCACCATGCGCGGACGCGTGGGTTGTGAAAAACACCCCTCCATATATTTACCCGAGAGTTACGCCCACACCAAACCAGCACCATGCCTGAAGCATAGGCAACTTGCGTGTACGCGCACATGACGCGCACGCGCGCTTGGGCGAAATCTGCAGATCGACGCGCTAGCGTACTGTGCACGCCCGCATCGATCACTTTGTTACACCCCTGGTACATATTCCAGAGAGTTAAGCCATTCTCGGGCCCGCACTAAGCCACCAGCCCAGCACCTCTGCCGCGTGCGCGCACCTGGCGCGCATGCGTCCATACACCACCAACACAAGGTGCGCGCGCGCGCCTTCGCCTCGACCGCGTCCCTGGTTCTGCACTTTCCTCTAAGCCACTCCACAGAGAGTTAGACCCACCTCAGGCCGATATCATGCCTGGGGCATACCCCGTTGACGCGTGCGCGCACAGTGCGCGTGCGCGCCGTCAACCCTGTCGCCAACTTCTGGTACCTCGTCCAGAGAGTTGTGCCTCCTCTATGCCACCATTGAGCTACCAGCCCAAGTGCATGGACGCGTGCGCGCAGCGTACGCGCGCGCGCTTTCACTCCACCTCGCCCCTTCGCGCGAGCGCGCACAGTGCGTGCACGCTCGGGTGATCGACGCCAACTTAAGAAGGGAGCCTACTTGCCCCCTTCATTTTTCTTCTTCTTACTCTCTTCTTCTCATTCTCTCTACTACCCATCCACTTACTACCATCTTTTCTTCCAGTCAACCACCTCCCACCACCCACCTCCGGTGGCCCCACATCACCCCACTCTACAACTTCTTCCTCCATACCCTCTTCCATCTTTCAAGGTACTATACTAAGGTACCCTCTCATTACACCTATCTCTTTTGATTCTTAATCATTTGGTTTCACTTTCTTTTAGGTAGCCTCTTTCCTTCCCTCCTCCCTCCTTTTAGTTATTCCTTTAGAGTGTTTTTTGTTTTCCTTTTCTTTTCTTTTTCTCAATTTAACTCTTCATAGGCATTTGGGTCTCAACTTATCTTGCATTGGTAGATGAGATGTGTTGCTTATTTTCTTACACCCATTGTGCACTATAGTCATTAATAATGGATTGTGGAATGTTACATTGCTTTCACATTCTTCTAATCACATACTACAAAAAGGATGCACGCCAAGTGTTCGACGAAAGGCATACTTGAGTTTTGAGTCCATTTTGACTAAATTGCCTTTCCACTAATCACTTTTGCGTGCATCCCCACATTCCCCAATCTATTCACTCATCTTTTCGTAACTTGCTTTCCACTTGTGGTCTTTAAGGGTGTATGCCTCTCATGCTTCTTACTTGCATGCCTAACCTACTCTTGTACCACATGCAAATGAATTGCCTTGCTCTTCACATGTTATCTTAGTTACATATTGCAGCTGTCATGTAATAATGATATCCACAGTTTATGGCATAACTTTTCATTGCATCACCACATTTAATTATGCTTCTTTGGGTTTGATGTTATCCCCTTTCTTTGCTATCACATGATGGTAATCAAAAAGAACAAAGGGAAGGCCCCGAAGAAGCCAGCTTCCACTAAAGCACACCAAGAACCTATGGCCAAGCCGCTCTTAAAGAAGACTAAGGGCCTCGTTGATGTTCTAGAGAAGGACAACCCTCCAAAAGATTCAAACAAGTTCCCCAACCGCTACTGCGAACTTGTTTATTCGAAAATGATTGAAAGGAATTATCACCCGGAACTCCTCCTAGTCCTACCGGCTCACCTCCACCCGATTGTGATGCCACACATTGACCGGAGGCAATGGCGGTTCCTCTTGAGGCAACCAAAGGAGGCCAATCTCTCATGGGTGGTGGAATACTACTCCAACTACCACTCACCCCTTCTCACATCAATATTCGTGCGCCGGAAGCAAGTGTCAGTCACAGTGGAAACCATCCGAGAAGTCCTTAGGATTGGGCCATCGGCGGATGGATATGATGCCTACCAAGAAGTCTTGGCTACATGCGATGACCGTGCTTTCGATTGGGACGCGATCCTCCGCGCAATTGCTTTACCCGACGCATATTGGATTCGGGGAACCATAAAGCAAAGACCAAAGGGTTTAGACGTCCGCCACCTCACTCAAGAAGCCACGGCATGAGCCCAAATTCTAGCTCACTACGTGCTCCCAAGCACCCATGGGTCATCCATTACCGCCGAGCTTGCCTTATTGATATGGTGCATCTTAACCGAGAGACCGGTCAACATTTCGCATGCCATTCGGCAATCCATGGGGCGTATTCATGCCAAGGGAAATCTACCATTCCCAGCTATGGTGATCGAATTAGTTGCAAAGGCCGGCGTCAACCGAGAGGCTAAAGATAGGAGAACCTCGATTCCGGTCGAAGGTGATGTTATTCCGACCAAGAGATGCCTCAAGCCTCCGGAATTCACCAAGGACATTGGTCTACCCACACTGACTCGCAACACTACCACCTCATCTACACCACAAAAATCAGCCACCCAATGCCTTGAAGACCTTCACAAGAAATTGGACCGTTATGAGAGGCGTAACCAACGCCGATATGCTCATGTGAAGAAACTTCTAAGCGTAGTCACACCACCTATGGAGGAGCCAGGTATCTCCACATCCACCGCAACTTCAAGCAGGGATGCCGATGACATTGGAGATGAGGGACACTCGGGACTCGACCACCAACTGTGCCTAACCTATAGCACGGAGGACCGTGCAAAGTTTTAAGTGTGGGGAGGTCGACCGATCGATCTCCATAGGTAACACCCAAATAAATTCTTGTTCCTTGAACTCCATCATATTTAGGATAGGTTGCATGATTAGGTTTTAGTTGGCACCATTCGCATGATAAGTCTACTTGGTTGGAACAATGAAACCCTTCCTTAGGAAACTAATACTTTGGGGCAACCGTGGCATTGCCAATTTTAAAATACTTTGATGCCAAATTTTCATGAAGAATTATATTTTGGAACATGGGTTTTGAGTTAAGAACACAAGCTAGTGAGTTTTGAGCCTAATTGCGTGGTTACATCTTATAACCACTTATTCTCCTTCTTGTGTGCATTATTCTCTTTCTATGATTGTAATCCTTGATTTGTTTGATTCTTTATGTCCGTTATTTTGTGTATTCATGCATTTATATGATTGAGGCCATCATTTCATTAGCTCACTCACCCAAATGGCCTTACCTTTTATCTTCCATTGTTAGCCAAATTTGAGCCTACAATTAACCCACTTTGTTCTTAATTTAGCACATTACAAGCCTTAAAGCGAAAAACAACAAATGTCCTCATTTGGATCTTTGATTAGCTTAGGCTAGAGTGTGTGAGTATCATTAAAGTGTGGGAACCTTGGGACATTGGGTGAATAAAAGGGTAATTTTGTATTGTTATTGAAAATATTGGGAATTGGGTACATACTCATGTATTGATCAAATGTAAAACCTTATGCATTGATGTTCTTGTATATAAAAAGAAAGAGAAGAAAAGAAAGGAAATAAATATGCAAAAGACAAGAAAAAAAAAATAGAAAAGAAAAAAAAGGGGGGGACAAAATGCCCCAAAGCAAAGTGTAGCTCAATAAAGCCAATGCATAAGTGTTGTGAAATGAAAAGGAAATACATGAGTATGTGAAAAAGTGAAAAATGGATAGTTGGGTTAGAACTTAATTGTATAGGATGTCGTAGGCTAGGTGGGAAGTCTAAGCTTATCAAAGATTCAAATCTCAAGCTCACTTAACCAAATATGCATCCTACCTTGACCCCAACCCCATTACAACCAAAGAAAATACCTCATGATACTTATATGCATACATGAAATATATGTCGATTGTTAGAAGAAAAACAAATCTTGGAAAGCATGATTAGGGGAGAATTGAGTGAATCAACCCCAAACACCGAGCGAATAGAGTGCAAACACTTCAGGTGAGGGTTTGATGCTCAATTCCTTGATTCCCGGTTCTCACGAGTATTCCTCATGCAAGGTTGCATATACCGCATTTGATGCTTAGAAATTGGCAAGTCCCATATCTTGACCACCATTGTGTCCCATATGCTGGCATATGTCATGGGAAGGTTGATTTGTTCCTAACCAAGTAGGAAATAGCACTAGTCATAGTTGTATTCATATAAGTAGGTTGCACTTCATGAGTCTTATACTTTTGTGATCCCTCGGTCTTCTGTGTTTCTTTTACGTTTCTCTAAGCATGAGGACATGCTAGAATCTAAGTGTGGGGAGGTTGACAAACCCCATTTTAAGGGTTTATCTTGTGCTGATTTCAAGGGTTTTATCAATGATTCCACACACTTTCTGTATGAAAATATAAGAATTTGCATTCCTTTCCTAGTTTTGCCCTATGGATGAAAACATACTTATTTTGCACTAAAATAGATACATTTCTATCTTCTCTTGATGCCATTCGATGCCGTGACCCGTGTGTTAAGTGGTTCCAGAATATAGGGCAGGGATGGACCGGAAGAGAGAAGGAGGATGGGAGCAAAGGAAGGGAGCAAGAGAATTAAGCCTTGGAAATCTCAGCATG
>NW_026264942.1:42887-47615 GCF_000817695.3 Arachis duranensis | reverse complement strand
TTTTGGATTTCATCAATACTTTGAGATTTTGATCCTCATTGTTGCTCTTGGATACTTGTTGTTAGTTCCTTGTGTTGCAATACCTTTAATTCTACTTCTCTTCTCATTTTACTATGACTTTCTTTCTTGCTCATCAAATGTTTGATAAAATGTCAACACTAGTTATGGAGTAGAAAATTCTCACTTGGCATAGGGTTGGGCCATTAGAAGAAGTTGAATAGTTGTGTCAATTGTTGATTTGGAATTAGGGATTGCTAATTGACTTGGAGTGCACTAAAGCTAGATTCCCATGAGGTGAAGCTAGGACTTGTGACTCAAGTTGATTATTTTCATTTAACTTTCCTCTATACCTAGAGGATAACTAAATGAGGCAACGCCTAATTGTTATCTTCATTGAAAGAACTATAAGGATATGAATTCAAATGCCAACCCTAAGCCAAGTCTTTTAATGATTGATTGCTTGTTTCCTACTACTTTGCTAAAACTTTCAAAGAATCCTAACAAAGCTTTCTAATCAATAAGATGCACATTTTGGCAATTCCAAGGGAGGACGACTCGGGAGACTAGTACTCTCGGATATAGAGTGTAGGATTGTTTGGTACGAAATCTAAATGTCGATTAGACTATACTCACGATCATATTCATCTTTGAATTCTAAATCGGCATGCTAAATTTCGTTTATCAAACATCCCAGGTCGGACAGCTTTGACCTGGGGTATGAACAGTGCCCCTGCTCGAGCTTGGTCTTTATTTGGAGGTCGAGTCTTAGTTTTAGGACTTCGAACCTTCTCAGGTGAAGCCAAACTCAAGCATTTTGTCGCTTTTATCTTTGTGGAGCTTCTTTTTGAATACGGAACGTTTCGCTTCCTCTGAAAACGCACGCTTTTGGATTAGCGTCCTGGCCTTGGGAATGTGCGAGGGTTTTTAATGCCCCCATTAATTGGTTTTTGATGCTCCGTTTCTCTTGGTTTTATTCTGAATTTTATTCTCAAGAAACGTTTTTCTCCTCTCTTGGTTTTTGCTGTAACTTCCCTTTCACTTCTCTCCTTCTGTTTTCGTCTTTTGCGTTTGCAACGTTGTTTGGTGATCGTAAGTGCTTTCCTTACTTTCGACGACCATCCCTTATTTCTCTGTCTTCAACTTCCTTCCATACTCTTCTCTTTTTTCCAGGTTGGTTTTGATTTTTCTTTCGTCATCTATTTCTGCTGTTTTGTATCTTGATTCTTTGATGAAGTTTTGATTTTGACTGAGTGCATGTTGGAAAGCTTGAATTTTTTTCATGTTATCATGCTGGTTTTATCACTGTGATGTATGTTTTCTGGTTTCCTTTTGACCTTATGTATGCTTTTGGGTGGATTTTCCTGGCTCTTTTAGGGCTTTGTATGCTATCGCTGCTTTCTGAACTGTTGTTTTTTGAGAAAGGTTTGTTTCTTTTGATGGCTTTTGTCCTGCTGACCGCTTTTTCTTTGATTTTGCTACTTGTTGAGAAGGGGTTATTTTCTCTGCTGAGGGGTTTTGCTTTGTAGATTTTTCTGAGACTTTTACTCTGTCATTGCCTCCAAAGGATGCCCCTGGGCCTCGGTGTGCGTCTTGGGGTTTTCCTTTTTGTGTGCTTGAGGTCGCGTTGTCCGAGTTGCTTCCATATTGCCCAAATTTGTTTTTGGGTTAGTAACCCGTTTCTTTTGTTTGTAGGATTAGTTGGCCATGTCATCTCGCAAAAATATTGTCGAGGTGTCTTCTAAGGTTCCTGAGGGGATGTCTGACTGGTTGGACTCCCTTGTGTTGCTATGTGTATCTCTAGCTAATTCGGGGTTCTGTGCGGAGCTTAGAAAACACCATCGGTTATGTAGTAGTGAGAATCAAGAACGCAACTATGAGTTGGTGGCACCCAATTCTGACGACAGGGTCTGCTTTCCTGTTCTGACCCAGGGGGAGCATCCTTTCTTTTATGCATATGATTTCTTCTTTAGCCTGATGAATATTACCCTTCCTTTTACTTCCTTTGAGACCGACCTGTTGTGGTCTTGTAATGTAGCCCCATCTCAGCTTCATCCGAAATCTTGGGTTTTATTAAGATTCTTCAGCTGGTTTGTCATGAATTCGATGTTAAGCCCTCTTTAACTCTTTTCCTGTATCTATTTGTGTTGACCAAGCCTGGAACTACCAAAAAGAAAGCTTCTTGGATTTCTTTTAGGTCGGCCCAGAGACATAAGGTTTTTTCCATGTATGATGAGTCTTTCCGAGATTTTAAGAATTACTTTTTCAAGATCCGAGCTGTTGAAGGAGCTCGTCCTTTCTTTTTGGATGAGAATGGCGAGCCTCGTTTTCCTTTAGAATGGCAAAGGAATGTAGTTGTATCTAGGTATACCTGGGAGATGTTAGACGAGGTTGAGCAGGCTTTTGTTGCTACTTTGGAGGATATTTGGGGGGAACCTCCCAATCTTGAGACCAAGAAATTTCTGGGGGATCCATCCTTGATCCGCACTGTGCTGGGTATTATAAACTGTGTCCCTGTTTGTTTTGTTTTCTGCTTTCTTTTCTGGCTTGTAAGTTATTGTATTTTTTTGAATTTTTCAGAGATGTCGAAGAATAATGACTCGCTGAAGGCATTTAAGAAGGCAAGGAAGGCTACCGCGACTCAGAATGTCTCGGCCAAGGTGGTCGGGAAGGGTCCTCCTAGGTTTTGTCGAATCCATCTGTCCCAAACTCTCCTGGGCCGAGGAGGATGATCCCTACTCCCCGGGTTTGTTTGGTCGATCCGTCGTAAACTTCTGTTGGTACCTCCTCTCCTTCTGCCGCTCCTCCTCCAAAAAGACCTCAGAGTGTCGAGCCTTTTAATCTTGGTGTTTCCGACTTTGATGTTGTTGGGTTTGTAGATCAACAGATTGCTCCCTATGGTGTCATGCCTACTGACGATGTATCCATTCTTTGTCATTTAGACTTCATTACTCGGAGTGGTATTACACTGGCACACATGGGAGCGGCTTTATACCGGACTGCTCAAGATCTTCCTATCCATGCTACCAAGGCCTTTATGGAGGAGACAAAATCAGAATTTGACCGAATTAGGGGTTTGAAGGAGGAGCTCGAGGTGAAAGTGGCGGAGCTGGAAAATGAGCTGAAGGGGGAAAAGGCTCGGGCTATTAGTCTGGCGGCTGCTGTACAACTGGCCAAGGATACAGCGTTAAAACATAAGGATAGTTGTGTTACTACTTATAGGGAGATGATGGAGCTCAGGGGTAGCTTGGAATCTATCCAGGCCGATTATACCAAACTTCAAAGTCATCTTGTAGAAAGTGTTACAGCTGCTTATAAGAATCTGAAGGAGCAAGTTCGAGTTCTTGCGCCAGATCTCGACCTTTCCCTTTTTAGTCTGGACAACATTGTTAGGGATGGTAAGATTGTCCCTGACGATCCTGATGATGATGACGATGATCATCCTCCGCTGCCCGCTACCAAGACTTCTGTTGCGCCGACTTTTCCAACTTCCACTGCTGAGATCAATCACCCAAAGGGGGAACCAGATTGCCAAATCTTGAACCGGAATGATGGAACGGTGGATGCGGTGCCTCTTCTGACTCGTCCTCCTTCACCCCGAGTTGATGCTGCTGAGAAGCCTTCGGATGTTAACTGAGTTTTCTTCTTGCTTCGTTGTAGATAGCCCAGCTTATGGGCTTTTTAAAACTTTTTATTTTGTAAATGATGTTGACACTTTTCTAGTTACTGGTTTAGCAACTTTATTTTGATAAACAAAGTAGTTTCCCGGTTTTGTGGGCTGAATTTGGTGGCCTCTGAAGATGGCTATTATTATAACTTTTGTTTTCATATCATATCTGTCTGCGCTTGTTGGTGGACGAAATTGTGATTTCTATCTTTTGAGCTTTAGCATATATTTACTCTTAGGGCACTGTTTATTTTCACAACTCCGTTCAACTAACCAGCAAGTGTACTGGGTCGTCCAAGTAATAAACCTTACGTGAGTAAGGGTCGAATCCACAGAGATTGTTGGTATGAAGCAAGCTATGGTCACCTTGCAAATCTCAGTTAGGCAGATTAAATTGGTTTATGATTTTTTAGAATAATTAATAATAAAAAGGAATGATAAAAGGGATAGAACACTTATGCAGATTCATTGGTGGGAATTTCAGATAAGCGGATGGAGATGCTGTAGAGCCCAGGGACGCCTGCTTTCCTACTGCTTCTACTCAATCCTTCTTACTTCCTTCCATGGCAAGCTTTGTATAGGGGTTCACCATCAACTGTGGCTACTTTCTTCCTCTCGGGGAAATAATTCATTACCGGAATCCTACTCGGAATACCACAGTCAAGGTTAGACTTTCCGGATTCCCAGGATCCTACTCGGAATACCACAGACAAGGTGAGACTTTCCGGATCCTCATAAATGCCGCCATCTATCTAGCTTATACCACGAAGATTCTGTTGGGGAATCTAAGAGATACACGTTCAAGCTCTGTTTCATGTAGAACGGAAGTGGTTGTCAATCACGCGCGTTCATAAGTGAGAATGATAATAAGGGTAATCTGACTCATAACATTCATCATGTTCTTGGGTACGAATGAATATCTTGGAATAAGAATAAGATAGAAACCGAATAAAAGAAAATAGAATTGCATTGATACTTGAGGTACAGCAGAGCTCCACACCCTTAATCTAAGGTGTGCAGAAACTCCACCGTTGAAAATACACAAGCAAAAGGTTCAGGCATGG
>NW_026264942.1:39967-41772 GCF_000817695.3 Arachis duranensis | reverse complement strand
ACTTTAACCATTCAGTCTCAAGCTTTTCACTTGGACCTTCATGACACAAGCACATGGTTAGGGACAGCTTGATTTAGCCGCTTAGGCCTGGATTTTATTTCCTTGGGGCCCTCTATCCATTGATGCTCAAAGCCTTGGATCCTTGCTACCCTTGCCTTTTGGTTTTAAGGGCTATTGGCTTTTTCTTCTTGCTTTTTCTTTTTCTTTTTTTTTTCGCTACTTTTTTTTTTCAAGCTTTTTCACTGCTTTTTCTTGCTTCAAGAATCAATTTCATGATTTTTCAGATCATCAATAACATTTCTCTTTGTTCATCATTCTTTCAAGAGCCAACAATTTTAACACTCATAAACAAAAAGATCAAAAATATGCACTGTTCAAGCATTCATTCAGAAAACAAAAATTATTGCCACCACATCAATATAATTAAATTAAATTCAATAATAATTTTGAAATTTATGTACTTCTTGTTCTTTTGAATTAAAACACTTTTTTATTTAAGAGAGGTGACGGATTCATGGAATTATTCATAATCTTTAAGGCATGGTTACATACTAATGATCATGAAATAAAGACACAAAACATAGATAAACACAATATTAAAAACGAAAAACAGAAAGAAAATAAAGAACAAGGAATGAATCCACCTTTAGTGGCGTCTTCTTCTTGAAGGATCAATGATGTTCTTCAACTCTTCTATGTCCCTTCCTTGCCTTTGTTGCTCCTCCCTTATTGCTCTTTGATCTTCTCTTTTTTTCTTGGAGAATGATGGAGTGCTCATGATGTTCCACCCTTAATTGCTTCCAATATTTGTGTGGAGGACAACTTATCCCCTGAGGTATCTCAGGGATCTCTTGATTTGCAGCCACATGTTCTAACCAACTGAGCTATTCCAGCTTATATATAAGTCTTTCCTTTGAGGTTTTTCTGGCCTTAGGTGCCATTAATGGTAATGGAAAAGCAATGCTTTTACCACACCAAACTTAAAATATTGCTCGCCCTCGAGCAAGAAAAGAAAGAAGAGAAGAAGAAGAAGATGCGAGGTGAGTGAGGGGAGATGGATTCGGCTATATGGGTGGGGTTGGGTGGGAAAGAGGAGGTTGATGTGAATGGTGAATGGGGTGATTGGGAAGAGGATTTGAGGTGATTGATGAAGAAGATTGGGAATTTGTGACATGGGGAATTCAAATCACAAAAATAGGATTAGGAGGGAAGGTGGGAATATGGTAGGTGGGGATCCTGTGGGGTCCACAGATCCTGAGGTGAAAAGAAATACCATTCCTTCACCATATAGGCATGAAAAATGCCTTCATGCATCATTCTGGTGTTCAAACGCCCATTGGTGCATGTTCTGGGCGTTCAACGCCCATGTGATGCATGTTTCTGGCCTTGAACGCCAGTTTCATGCTTGCTCCTGGCGTTCAGCGCCAGTTTGTCCTCTCTGTGCACCATCCTGGCGTTAAACGCCAGGTTGTTGCTTGTTTTGGGCATTCAGCGCCAGAATGGTGCTCTGTTCTGGCGTTAAACGCCGGCCAGATGCACCTTTTGGGCGTTGAATGCCAGCCCGTGCGTCCTCCAGGGTGAAATTTTTTTTTTCTGTTTTTGACTCTGTTTTTAATTTTTTTGATTTTTTCGTGACTCCTCATGATCATGTACCTAATTAAACACAAAAATAACAAAGAAACAAAATAAAATAAAATTAGATAAATAAAATTGGGTTGCCTCCCAACAAGCGCTTCTTTAATGTCAATAGCTTGACAGTGGCTCTCATGGAGCCACAAGGTGATCAGGTCAATGTTGTATAGTTG
>NW_026264942.1:38670-39550 GCF_000817695.3 Arachis duranensis | reverse complement strand
TAAACAGCTTGGCATTCAGCTTCATGATGGCTCCTAAGTATTGAGCAACTTGCTCTCCAGTCACATCTTCATCCTCTTCAGAGGAATAATATTCTTCAGAGCTCATGAATGGCAGAAGGAGGTTTAGTGGAATCTCTATGGTCTCAGATTCCTCAGGATCCTTAATAGGAAACTCCTTCTTGCTTGAAGGACATCCCAGGAGGTCTTCCTCACTAGGATTTTCGTCCTCCTCCTCCCCTATGCATTCGGCCACTCTGAGTAAATCAATGGCCTTGCACTCTCCTTTTGGATTCTCTTCTGTATTGCTTGGGAGAATACTGGGAGGAGTTTCAATGACTTTCTTACTCAGCTGGCCCACTTGTGCCTCCAAGTTTCTGATGGAGGATCTTGTTTCATTCATGAAACTGAAAGTGGCCTTTGACAGATCAGAGACTATATTGGTTAAATTAGAAGTGTTTTGTTCAGAGTTCTCTGTCTGTTGCTGAGAAGATGATGGATATGGCTTACTATTACTCAGCCTATTGCGTCCACCATTATTAAAGCCTTGTTGAGGCTTTTGTTGATCCTTCCAGGAGGAATTTGGATGATTTCTCCATGATGGGTTATAGGTGTTTCCATATGGTTCACCCATGTAATTAACCTCTGCCATGGCAGGGTTCTCAGGATCATAAGCTTCTTCAGAAGCTGCCTCTCTAATACTGTTGGATGCATGTTGCAATCCATTCAGATTTTGAGAGATCATGTTGACCTGTTGAGTCAACACTTTGTTCTGAGCCAATATGGCATTCAGAGCATCAATTTCAAGAACTCCTTTCTTCTGAGGTATCCCATTATTCACGGAATTCCTCTCAGAGGTATACATGAACTGGTTGTTTGCAAC
>NW_026264942.1:36340-37411 GCF_000817695.3 Arachis duranensis | reverse complement strand
TTTGATAAAAAGATAAGAAAAAGATTTTGAAAAATATTTTTAAAAAAAATTTCGAAAATTAATAAAAAAAAGGAAAAGATTTAATTTTTGAAAAAGTTTTGAAAAGATAAGATTTTTAAAATTGAAACTTTGACTTGACTTGTAAGAAACAACTAATTTTGAAAATTTTTGACCAAGTCAACCCAAAATTTCAAAAATTTGGAGGAAAATAAGGAAAAGATATTTTTGATTTTTGAATTTTTAATTATGAAAGAGAAAAACAACAAAAATAATCAATGCATGAAATTTTTAGATCAAAACAATGAATGCATGCAAGAATGCTATGAATGTCAAGATGAACACCAAGAACATTTTGAAGATCATGATGAACATCAAGAACATAATTTTGAAAAAATTTTTAATGCAAAGAAAACATGCAAGACACCAAACTTAGAAATCTTTAATGCATGAAAAGTATGAATGCAAAAATGCACATGAAAAACAACAAAAGACACAAAACAAGAAATCATCAAGATCAAACAAGAAGACTTGTCAAGAACAACTTGAAGATCATGAAGAACACTATGAATGCATGAGATTTTCGAAAAAATGCAAGAAAAATTTTAAAAGCATGCAATTGACACCAAACTTAAAAAATTAACACAAGACTCAAACAAGAAACATAAAATATTTTTGATTTTTATGATTTTCTAATTTTTTTATTTTTATTTTATTTTTTTCGGAAAACATTTTTGAAAAACGAAAAATGAAAGAAAAATTTTTGAAAAAGATTTTTGAAAAGAAAATTACCTAATCTGAGCAACAAGATGAACCGTCAGTTGTCCATACTCGAACAATCCCCGGCAACGGCGCCAAAAACTTGGTGGATGAAATTGTGATTTCTATCTTTTGAGCTTTAGCATATATTTACTCTTAGGGCACTGTTTATTTTCACAACTCCGTTCAACTAACCAGCAAGTGTACTGGGTCGTCCAAGTAATAAACCTTACGCGAGTAAGGGTCGAATCCACAGAGATTGTTGGTATGAAGCAAGCTATGGTCACCTTGCAAATCTCAGTTAGGCAGATTAAA
>NW_026264942.1:33407-35212 GCF_000817695.3 Arachis duranensis | reverse complement strand
GACTATTATATATTGCTGGAAAGCCCTGGATGTCTACTTTCCAAGGCCGTTGAGAGCGCGCGAATTGGAGTTCTGTAGCTCCAGAAAATCCATTTCTAGTGCAGGGAGGTCAGATTCCAACAGCATCAGCAGTCCTTTTGTCAGCCTTCTTCAGAGTTTTGCTCAAATCTCTCAATTTCAGCAGAATTTACCTGAAATCACAGAAAAACACACAAACTCATAGTAAAGTCCAGAAATGTGAATTTAACATAAAAACTAATGAAAACATCCCTAAAAGTAGCTTAAACTTACTAAAAACTATATGAAAACAATGCTAAAAAGCGTATAAATTATCCGCTCATCACTTGTCTTGGTACCTTCGTAGGCTTTGAGAGTGTTGGGACTTTGTCTGACATGATCGGCTTGATTCCTTTGCCTGACGCTACATTCAACAATTTGAACTTTGTTCAGGTCTTCGTTAGGAATTATAATCCTGAGATTGCCGATTTCTTCAACTCCGTTTTTGTCCGAGTTGTTTGTTTGTAACTCTCTTTTTGGACCTCATTTAGATCTCTTTCAGGGATTAGTTTTATAACTTATATACTTTGGGCCGTGGTGCACGAAATTGCAATCACACTTTTGCAACTCCGCACAACTAACCAGCAAGTGCACTGGGTCGTCCAAGTAATACCTTACGTGAGTAAGGGTCGATCCCACAGAGATTGCCGGCTTGAAGCAAGCTATGGTTATCCTGTACTCTTAGTTAGGAAATTAATAATAAAAATGACTTTGTTTGTAGAAAGTAAAAGAGCATGAAATGAATGATACTTGTGGCTCAGTAATGAAGAACAGGTTGAGGTACCGGAGATGCTCTATCATCTGAACCTCTGCTTTCTCACTGTCTTCTTCTCCAAACACGTATGGCTCCTTCTATGGAAAGCTATATGTTGGTGGATCACTGTTGTCAATGGCTACCATCTGTCCTCTCAGTGAAAATGGTCCAGGTACAGTTTCCGCATGGCTAATTGATGAGCGGATAATTTATACGCTTTTTGGCATTGTTTTCATATAGTTTTTAGTAAGTTTAAGCTACTTTTAGGGATGTTTTCATTAGTTTTTATGTTAAATTCACATTTCTGGACTTTACTATGAGTTTGTGTGTTTTTCTGTGATTTCAGGTAAATTCTGACTGAAATTGAGGGATTTGAGCAAAACTCTGAAGAAGGCTGACAAAAGGACTGCTGATGCTGTTGGAATCTGACCTCCCTGCACTCGAAATGGATTTTCTGGAGCTACAGAACTCCAATTGGCGCGCTCTCAACGGCGTTGGAAAGTAGACATCCAGGGCTTTCTAGAAATATATAATAGTCCATACTTTATTCGAAGAATGACGACGTAACGCCAAGTACACGCTACTGTCTAGAGTTAAACGCCAGAAAAACGTCATGATCCGGAGTTAAACGCCCAAAACACGTCATAACTCAAAGTTCAACTCCAAGAAATGCCTTAGCTCGTGGAATGATCAAGCTCAGCCCAAGCATACACCAAGTGGGCCCCGAAAGTGGATTTATGCATCAATTACTTACTCATGTAAACCCTAGAAGCTAGTCTAGTATATATAGGACATTTATCTATTGTATTAGACATCGGGGATGGTATTCTGAATCCTGTGATCACGTTAGAGAGGGCTGGCCATTCGGCCATGCCTGAACTCTTTGCTTATGTATTTTCAGCAGTGGAGTTTCTGCACACCATAGATTAAGGGTGTGGAGCTCTGCTGTACCTCAAGTATTAATGAAATTCTATCTTCTTTTATTCAAATCTCT
>NW_026264942.1:29407-31315 GCF_000817695.3 Arachis duranensis | reverse complement strand
GGTGACCTCAGAACGGTTGCTAGTGGGCAATATGGAACGCCCAATAAAGTCTAGCCAACCTTTTGCAATTGGTTTGAGGTCTCCCCTCTTGAGTTGGTTTGGGACACCCTTTGAATTGGTTATCCACTTAGTTTCAGGGAGGCATATGTCCTCTAGAACTTGATCCAACCCTTTATCTGCTCTCACCATCCTCCTATTGAAAGAATCAGGATCATCTTGCAGTTGAGGTAGTTTGAAGATTTCTCTTATTTTGTCCAGATGGAAGTACATAACTTTCCCTCTGACCATGGTTCTGTAGGTATGGTAAGCAGTTCCAGTCATTCTCTGCTTATCTGTTAGCCACAGATTAGAGTAGAATTCTTGAACCATATTCCTTCCAACCTTTATTTCAGGATTGGTCAGAACTTCCCATCCTCTGTTTCGAATTTGCTCTTGGATCCCCGGATATTCATCTTCTTTCAAATCAAATTTAACTTCCGGGATCACTGACCTCAGACCCATTATTTTGTGATAATGGTCTTCATGTTCATTGGTTAAGAACTTCTCTTGATTCCAAAGATTCTTTGGATTATTCTCTTTCTTTCCTCTTAAATTGGTTTGTTTTCCCTTAGGAGCCATGATCTTGATGAATCTTGGCTTAGTGATCACGAAAAAGCACACCAAACTTAGAGGTTTGCTTGTCCTCAAGCAAAAGAAAGGAAAGAAGAGAGAGAGAGGAAGAGGAAATTCGAATGGTGTGATGGGAAGAGGGAGCCAAACGTGTATTTATAAGGTGGGGAGGGGAGTTTTCGAAAAAAGAAATTTTGAAAAGAGATTTGAGAAGATATGGAAAGAAATTGAGAGAAAGGTGAGTTTTTTGAACAAAATTTGGGAATGATTTGAAAGATTTGAAGAATGATTTTAGATAATTGAAAATTTGAAAGTGAATGATGAGAGATTGAAATGTGTTTTTGTAGGAAAATATGGGAAAGAAAAGGAAAGTTTGAAAAAATCTGAGTTGAAAACAAAATTGTGGTCCCCCCACCTTATTGGCGTTAAACGCCCAGAATGGCACCCATTCTGGCGTTTAACGCCCATTTGGTGCCCCTTTTGGGCGTTTAACGCCCAGCCAGGTGCCCTGGCTGGCGTTAAACGCCAGAAATCCTTTATCACTGGGCGTTTTTTCGAATGCCCAGGATGCTGCACACCTGGCGTTAAACGCCCAGAATGGTGCCCATTCTGGCGTTTAACGCCCAAAATGGCACCATTCCTGGCGTTAAACGCCCAGAATGGTACCCATTCTGGCGTTTAACGCCCAAAATGCCCCTTACTGGCGTTTTTTCGCCAGTAAGCTCTTTTTCTCTGCTTTTTGAGCTGAATCCTTCTGTAACTCTGTGAATCCCTTCTTTTTTGATACTTGCCTCTGTAAAATCAAAACATATAGCCTCCTAATGACTGGGTTGCCTCCCAACAAGCGCTTCTTTACTATCTTTAGCTGGACCTTCACTGAGAATCATTCAAGTCTCAGTTTTGAGCATTCCTACTCAAAATTGCCTTCAAGATAATGCTTGATTCTCTGTCCATTAACAATGAACTTTTTGTTAGAATCCATATCCTGAAGCTCAACATATCCATATGGTGATACTCCTGTAATCACATACGGACCCCTCCACCGGGATTTGAGTTTTCCTGGAAACAGTCGGAGCCTAGAGTTGAAGAGCATAACTTTTTGTCCTGGCTCAAAGACTCTGGTTGACAACTTCTTGTCATGCCATTTCTTTGCCTTTTCCTTATAAATTTTTGCATTTTCAAAGGCATTGAGTCTGAACTCCTCTAGCTCATTTAGCTGGAGCAGTCTTTTTTCACCAGCTAACTGTGCATCCATGTTTAGGAATCTGGTTGCCCAGTAGGCTTTATGTTCCAGTTCCA
>NW_026264942.1:28558-28966 GCF_000817695.3 Arachis duranensis | reverse complement strand
AAATGCTGTTCTGTATGCCCACAGAGCATCATCCAAGCTCTTTGCCCAATCCTTTCTTCGGGCCATTACAGTCCATTCCAGGATTCTTTTTAGTTCTCTGTTAGAGACCTCAGCTTGCCCATTTGTCTGTGGATGATACGGAGTCGCCACCTTGTGGCTAATTCTATATCTAACCATAGCAGAGTATAGCTGTCTATTGCAGAAATGAGTGCCTCCGTCACTGATTAGTACTCTGGGAACACCAAATCTGCTGAAGATGTGTTTCTGGAGGAATTTCAGCACGGTCTTGGTATCATTAGTGGGTGTAGCAATTGCTTCTACCCACTTAGATACATAGTCCACTGCCACCAGAATGTAAGTGTTTGAGTATGATGGTGGGAATGGCCCCATGAAGTCAATTCCCCATAC
>NW_026264942.1:24107-25260 GCF_000817695.3 Arachis duranensis | reverse complement strand
TCTGATAACTGTTTCCATGTCTTTATGCTTGCTGTAGGTTGGTTATTCAACCACCTTTTAGCTTGATCTTTTACAGCAAATGGAAACAGTAATAGTCTGTAGACATCCTGATCCACCTCTTTATCATGTACTGTGTCAGCAATTTGTAAAAACTGTGCCAGAAACTCAGTAGGTTCTTCCTGTGGAAGACCGGAATACTGGCAATTTTGCTGCACTATGATAATGAGTTGAGGATTTAGCTCAAAGCTGCTTGCTTTGATGGGAGGTGTACAGATGCTACTCCCATATGCAGCTGTAATGGGGTTAGCATATGACCCCAGAGTCCTTTTGGACTGATCAATCCCACTTAGATCCATAATGGATTGCAAATAGATATATTTTGTTTTTTTTTTGAATTAAACGAAAAAAATAAAATAAAATAAAAGGAAATTAAAAAAAAATTCGAAAATCAAAAAGAAAACAAGATCAAAGCAAATTGAGAACTGAATCAATTAGTCAAATAAAAAGATTTTGAAAAGAGTAATTAAAAAGATATGATTGAAAAGAATTTTATGAAAAAGATTTGATTTTTGAAAAGAGGAAAGAGAAAAACAACAAAATGACACCAAACTTAAAACTTTTAGAAAATCAAACACTAATTTTCAAAAATTTTTAAGGGAAAAACACAAAGAGGACACCAAACTTAGAATTTTTATGAATCAAAAAGGGACTAAGAACATGCAAATTCAAAAATTAAAAGAAAAACAAAGGCATGCAATTGACACCAAACTTAAAATATGAACTAGACTCAACTAAAAGACTCTAAACCAACAAAAATAAAACAGTCATAATCTAAGCAACAAGATAAGCCGTCAGTTGTCCAAACTCGAACAATCCCCGGCAACGGCGCCAGAAACTTGGTGCACAAAATTGCAATCACACTTTTGCAACTCCGCACAACTAACCAGCAAGTGCACTGGGTCGTCCAAGTAATACCTTGCGTGAGCAAGGGTCGATCCCACGGAGATTGTCGGCTTGAAGCAAGCTATGGTTATCTTGTAAATCTTAGTCAGGATATCAGAAATTATCAGGATTGATTGTGAAAAACAAAAGAACATGAAATGATTACTTGTTTTGCAGTAATGGAGAATAGGTTGAGGTTTTGGAGATGCTC
>NW_026264942.1:23725-24034 GCF_000817695.3 Arachis duranensis | reverse complement strand
TGCAAGGTTCCTTCCATGGCAAGCTGTATGTAGGGTTTCACTGTTGTCAATGGCTACCTCCCATCCTCTCTGTGAAAATGTTCCTATGCTCTGTCACAGCATGGCTAATCATCTGTCGGTTCTCAGTCAGGCCGGAATAGAATCCAATGATTCTTTTGCGTCTGTTACTAACGCCCCGCCTGCTAGGAGTTTGAAGCACATCACAGTCATCCAATCATTGAACCCTACTCAGAATACCACAGACAAGGTTTAGACCTTCCGGATTCTCTTGAATGCCGCCATCAGTTCTAGCTTATACCACGAAGATTC
>NW_026264942.1:23330-23629 GCF_000817695.3 Arachis duranensis | reverse complement strand
ATGATTGAGAATGATGATGATTGTCACAGATCATCACATTCATCCGGATTAAGAACAAGTATTATCTTAGAATGGAAGCAAGCATGATTGAATGAGAAACAGTAGTAATTGAATTAATCCATCACGACACAGCAGAGCTCCTCACCCCCAACCATGGGGTTTAGAGACTCATGCCGTGGAAAGTATACAAAGAAACGTGTAGAGTGTCATGAGGTATTGATACAATGTCAAAAGATCCTATTAATAGTAAACTAGTAGCCTAGGGTGTACAGAGATGAGTAAATGACTTAAAAATCCAC
>NW_026264942.1:9344-23095 GCF_000817695.3 Arachis duranensis | reverse complement strand
CAAAAACATACTAAAAACAATGCCAAAAAGCGTATAAATTATCCGCTCATCAGGCCGCCTTCGTCATGTCGGGTCCTGTCGAGTTACTTGGTAGTCCTCTTTCTTGGACCTTGTTCAGGTCTCTTTCAGGGATTACCTTTATAACTTATATTTTAGGGGACGACTTCGTCATGTCGGGCCCTGTCAAGTTACTTGGTAAACCTCTTTCTTAGACCTTGTTCTGGTCTCTTTCAGGGATTACCTTTGTAACTTTATATTTTTGGGATGACTTCGTCATATCGAGCCCTGTCGAGTTACTTGGTAATCCTCTTTCTTGGACCTTGTTCAGGTCTCTTTTAGGGATTACCTTTGTAACTTTATATTTTTTGGCCGACTTCGTTATGTCGGGCCCTGTCGAGTTACTTGGTAATCCTCTTTCTTGGACCTTGTTCAGGTCTCTTTCAGGGATTACCTTTGTAACATTATATTTTTGGGCCGACTTCGTCATGTCGGGCCCTGTCGAGTTACTTGGTAATCCTCTTTCTTATACCTTGTTCAGGTCTCTTTCAAGGATTACCTTTGTAACTTTTTCGTAGGAGTCTGACTTCATCATGTCGGGCTCTTCTAAGTTATAGTAATCCTCTTTTATAGGGTTGGCCAGACCTCTTTCCAGGGCTTTATTTATAACTTCGATTATTGTGGCTGGTCCAACTTTTTTGTGCCGGCCAATCTTTAAGTTATTTTATAGCAATCCATTTTATTAGGACCTCATCAGGTCCTTTCTATGGATTACTTTCTATAACTTCTTGCATTATTCTGATTTTTATCTTTGCCAATTTTGTAGAGATTAGGTTTTAACCCTTGTTTGGTCGACCTTTTAATGAATTTGGTTTTCATCTTTGCTCTTTATTGCGATTGCGCAGTGAATTTGATTTTAACTTTCTGTCGATCTGTAGCTTTATAATCGGACGATGAATGTTTTAGAGTAATGCGGCTTGAGCATTTGTAGAAGATCTAAACAAAGTTTATTAAAAAAGAATGCAAATATATACATGCGGGGGGTTAATTCCCTAAGTCGGGTGATTTGTAGGTCTTGGCTTGGAACCTCATTAAAAAACCTTTTCAGGAAAAAGAATGCGCCTTGTCCCAAGATCCTTCATCATCCCTAACTATAGTACCTTCTTAGGTTGCAGGCGTGCCATGACCTAGGAAGCTCTCGCCCGTCGAGTTTGGAAAGCCTCTAGTAACCCTTCCCCAGCACCTCTATGACTCAGTAGGGTGCTTTCCAGTTTGCTGCCAACTTTCCTTCTCCAAGTCGAGTTGTTCCTATGTTGTTTCGGATTAGAATGAGGTCATCCTCAGCAAAGGCCCGCTGTATTACCTTTTAATTGTATCTGGATGCCATTCGTCGTTTTAATGCTTCTTCCCTTATTCGAGCTCTTTCTCGGACTTTCGATAGTTGGTCGAGCTCTTTCCTTTAAAGTTGGGAGTTGGCTTCTTCGCTATAGTGGATCACTCTAGGCGACCTTTCTTCAATCTCTACTAGGATCATTGCCTCCATTCCGTATGCTAATCGGAAGGGTGATTCCTTTGTGGTGGAATGTGGCGTTGTTTGATATGCCCATAAGACCTGTGGGAGCTCCTCGGCCCAGGCTCCCTTCGCGTCCTGTAATCTCTGCTTCAGCCCAGCCAGTATGACTTTTTTGGCAGCTTCGGCTTGTCCATTGGCTTGAGGATGTTCAACGGAAGTGAATTGTTGTCTTATATTCAAGTTGGTCGCTAGCTTTCTGAAGCCTGCATTTGTGAACTGAGTACCATTATTTGTGGTGATGGAGTATGGAACCTCAAACCTTGTGACGATGTTTCTATATAAGAATTTTCAACTTCTTTAAGCGGTTACGTTAGCTAGGGGCTCTGCTTCAATCCATTTTGTGAAGTAATCTATTCCCACTATGAGGAATTTGACTTGTCCCGATCCTTGAGGGAAGGGTCCGAGAAGATCAAGTCCCCATTTGGCGAATGACCAAGGTGAGGTTATGCTGATGAGTTCCTCTGGTGGGGCGATGTTAAAGTTGGCATGTTTCTGACATGATGAACATGTCTTTACAAATTCTATGGCTTCCTTTTGTAGAGTTGGCCAATAAAATCCTGCCCGAAGTAATTTTTTGGCCAGTGCCTACGAACCGAGGTGATTGCCACAAATGCCGCTGTGTACTTCTTCTAGGATTTCCTTTGTGTTGGAAATCGGCACACATTTTAGCAGTGGTATTGAAATCCCTCTTTTGTATAGAGTATTATTTATGATAGTGTAATATTGTGCCTCCCTTTTCAACCTCTTTGCCTCCTTTTCCTCTATGGGGAGTAGGGGTGGCAAACGGGCCTTAATCCGCCGGGCCGGCCCGCGTAACCCGCCAAAAAAGGCAGGCTGGGCTGGAAATTTGGGACCGCCGTAAGACAAAAGCCCGCCTAAACCAAACCGCTTAAACCGTGGGCTTTGGCGGGGCGGGGCGGGCTGAAGGTTTTTTTTTTGGGCTGAACCCATTACCCATGAACCCAGACCCAGAACCCATGAACCCATATTGAATCCCCATTCGGCCATTCCCCAATCCCTAATCCCCATTGCAGCTGCCTCACTCTCACTCCTCGGTCCTCTCCTCTCAGTTCCTCGGCAGACGGCAGCACCGCAGCACCCAGACACTCAGTCATCTCGTCTCCACTCTCCAGTCTCCTCGACGGATCTCAGCCTCTCACTCGGTTCCTCAGTCTCAGTTCCTCAGTTCCTCAGTTCCTCACCGCCACTCTTAGTCTCTCACTCGGTCATCCTAAGCTCCTCACCATCACTCCCAGTCTCTCAATTCCATCGTCCAGCAACCTCAGCTCGAACTTCAGAGTTACGTCCTCACCTCTGTCTGGCCGTCGTCACTGCTGCCTGCTGGTCTCGGTCCTGGGCTCCTGGTATTGTGAGTCGTGACTTGTCCTCTGAATCTGCTGCTCCTCGCTTTCGGTCACGGCTGCTACTCGCTCTCGGTAACGGCTACTCCACACTCTCGGCCACGGCTGCTGCCTGCTTGTCTCCTTGATCCTTCAAGGTTTGCACAACTCTAACCTTTGCTAATGTTATTACCTGAAGTCCTGAACACATATTTGTAACTAATTCTTTGTTTTCAAATTATTAACACAAGTTGATATATGATATACTTGATGATTGTAATTTATAGTGTGTGTTGCTAAGTGAAGGTGCATGGTGTTGTTATTTATTATGTACAGAAAAAGGGTGGAGTTATCTTAAGAGAATTGAAAAATTTTATTGATGAGAAGAAATATTTGAGTTATTGAGCTCACTGTCATTATAAAAAAAAAACAGAAGACATATTTGATGACAAGTCATCATATACCCATTTTCTATGCTTTTTCATACAAGAAATTGATGATTAGTGCTTAAATATTGCATTTTTGTGTACTTAATTGGAAGATTTCCTTGATCTTTTAATTTTATAAATCTTGTAGGAAATAAGAAGAAAAAGAAGCAAAGAAGCACAAAAAAAGGAGAAAAAAAGAGCTTTGGGGTACATTTTGAAGTTGGGTACACTTTGGAGCCTTAGGCCACGCTTTTAAAAGCGTGGCCCATGACCAAATCAAGAAAGGAAGCAGCCAGCACGCACACGATCCTGCCCTTGCCAAGGGCAGGGCAGAATCGTGATGCAAAGTGTGGTTGGAAGCAAGAATTTTCGCTAAGTTAAAATCTGGCCGCACACAGCATGACCATGCCTACTTCAAAGGGCTATAACTGGAGCTACAGACGTCCGGTTGATGTGCTTCTAGTTGCGTTGGAAAGCTGACATTCAGAGCTTTCCAACGATATATAGCAATCCATATTTGGCGCACAATTGATTTCTAACGATATATAGCAATCCATATTTGGCGCACAATTGAGGCAGGAACGAAAGGCATCTTTAAGGGCCATGAGAAAGCAAGAAAGTAGGCCTTACTTTGGTGCCAAGAAAGCCAAGGAAAATGATTGAGCGTGTGTTTCGGCCATGATTCGAACCTGGGACATCAAAGTGAAAACACTGCCCTGCCCCTCCGCGAGGGCAGGGCAGCGTTCTGTGCACCAAGGCACCATTCTGGCGCACCATGGCATGACTCTGGCAGCATCAGCACGCACCGTGGCACATCCTGGCAGCACCAATTTTTCCTGCCCTGCCCTCCGCGAGGGCAGGGCAGCGTTCTGTGCACCAAGGCACCATTCTGGCGCACCGTGGCACATCCTGGCAGCACCAATTTTTCCTGCCCTGCCCTCCGCGAGGGCAGGGCAGCGTTCTGTGCACCAAGGCACCATTCTGGCGCACCGTGGCACATCCTGGCAGCACCAATTTTTCCTGCCCTGCCCTCCACGAGGGCAGGGCAGCATTCTGTGCACCATTGTGCACCAAGACCGCACCAGACCGCACCAAGACCGCACCAAGCAAGCACCAACACGCACCAAATCCTGCCCTGCCCTCCACAAGGGCAGGGCAGCCTCCTGGAAGCAATTTTCCTTCATGGGCTGAAATTGAATTAAAAACCCAATTTAATTCATTTCTTCACCAAATCAAAAGCCCATCCAAACCCCAAAATCCAAGAATAGAAAGTGTATAAATAGGAGCTAGTTTTATGTAATTTGGGGGGAGCTCGAGACTTCATTTTTGAATTTTCCTTTCTACTTGCATTTTAATTTTGAACTTTGGAATTTCTTAGAGAATTGGGAAGGAGAATTGATCTCTCTTCTTCCTGGTTCCTGCTTGAGCACTCTTTACTTTTCTTGCTTTGGATCTTGGGTGAAGAATTGAATAACTTCTGTTTCAATCTCACCTTGAGATCTCTTCTTTAATTTTCTGCATAATTGAATTCTACTTCCTGTTCATTTCTTCTTCTTCTGCGATTCTGCAATTTGCTTTCTTTATTTCTTTTGCAATTGTTCTTGTTGGATCAAGGAAGGATTTGAGATCTAGACTTGTTATCTAGTCTCCTCCACTCCTGAGATCTTCAATCACTTTTAATTTGCTGCAAATTAAGCATCGCTTTCTATTTTTAATTCTTCAAGCATTTTTACTTTTCTGTTTGGAATCTGCTGCATCCCATTTCATATTCTAGCTCTCTGCTTGAATGCTCTTTACATTTTCTTGTTAAATTTTAATTTCCAGCACCCCAGCCCCTTTACTTTTCATGCAATTTACTTTTCTTGCAATTTAAGTTTCAATGTGTGTTGGAAATTCATTTTTCCACAAAAACACCATCAAGTTTTTGGCGCCGTTGCCGGGGATTGATTTAGATCAACAATGATTAAGTGGGTGAGAAGTCTAGATCAAGCATTTTCTTTATTTTGTTCTCTGTTCTAAGTTGAAACCAAGGTGTTTGAGTTATTGCCTCACTAAGAAAATCATCTCTGAGATATGAATTTCAATTTTCCGTGGTGTTGTGTTTTACAAAATTCAAATGGAGTTCAACTCATCTTATGATCAAACAAATTTTATGGGATATTACCCATCATCACCAATCTCTAATGGTGGCTGGGAATATCTCCAAGAGAATACACATTCTGAGCACTCCAATTCATGGAGATTTGCTTCAGAGACACAAGATGAGCAAGAAAATCATATGGGATACCAACCACCACCACAAAATGATTCATATCATTATCCTCATGGTGGATGGAGGTATCACCAAAGAATGGAAGAGCATCCACCCTCACGTCCTAGTTTCTCATTTGAAAGTTCTTCATCACTTGATTATTATTACTCTCAACCTTCATCTCTTGAACCACCTGATGAGGATTACCTTCAAGCCATTGAAATACATAAAAAACTCGTGGAAAGATACACACAACCCTAATCCTGGAAAGAAATCATCTTCAAGAAGATGAATGGCCCCTTAGAGCAAACAAGGAGGAGCGTAGAACCACTGAGCAAGGAAAATGAAGGCCAATTGATGGATGTGAAGGAGAAAGTGGAAGAGCAAGATAAGGAGGCCACTGCATTAAGTGAACTTTCAATGAAGAATGAGGTGGTTGAAAATGAAACTGCACTTGAGGTGACAAGGGAAGAAGTGGAGGATCAAGAAAGTGAGGAAGACACTCAAGAAAAGTCACCCTCAATTGAAGCAGAGAGTTGCATAGAAGAAGGACTCATGGAACCACAAATGCAAGAGGCTCTTAATGAAGAAATCACTCCAATAATCACACAGCAACCAAGTCTTGAATCCAAAGAAGTGAAGGCAACTAGCAAGAACACCAATTTTGTCCCTAATCCAGCAAGCAAGATCAATCAAGCCATTTGCAAAAGGAAGCTTACTGAGGAAAGGCCAAGACAAGGGACAAAAGCTGAAACTTCTCCCCCCTTGAAGTCATTCCTCTTAACCAATTGGAAGAAGAGGAAGAAAGTGAAGAACAACATCTCAAGCTAATGACACTAAAAGAGCACTTGTTGGGAGGTAACCCAACCGTAGGTAACATTTCTTCTCTGCTTTGTTTTCTTTTTGTGGTTTGTTTAAATTTCAATAAATTGGCATATGATTACATTCTAAGTTTGGTGTTGCCTTGCAACAAATTGTTTTTAATCTTTTTGGATGATTGCATCAAACCAAAAATGAAAGTGACGCACCAAGATTCTAAGTTTGGTGTGCCACTTATTTTTCTATGCAATTCATTCAAGCAACACTACTTGTTTACATAATCATAATGCCGCTGCAGTGTTATTTTTTTTTAGTTAGACAATTTTAGTTTTCTTGATTGTTTTAGTCATTTCCTTGTCTTTAATGCTTTCTTTTATTAACTGTGTTTGTTAATACATCACTCAAACATCCTTACTCATGATAGATTCTTCACTTGGTGATTGTATTCAACAAATAACAGTTTCTTTTGTTTAGTTTTAGTTCAAATAAATTGACATATGGTTGCATTCTAAGTTTGGTGTTGCTATGCAACAAAATTTGGTTCCAATGCTTACTAGATACTTGCATTAATTTCAAGTGAAAGTGTCACACTAAGTTTGGTGTGCCACTCATTTTTTTTATGCAATGTATCATGCACACCCTCTTATGTTTGCAATCAAAATGTCTTTGTCTCTTGTGCCTTGATTGTTATCTTTAATTCTGCTTGCTTAAAACACATGTGCTACTAACATATCATTGTGTAAGACATTCATGATCCTTCTTAGCCCCATAGCCATTGTTCTAATTGTTGCTTGAGGATGAGCAAGCATTCTGAGTTGGTATGGGAAGGAGAAGAATGAGAGGAAAATAACAACAATAGAGAAGATGGACTACAAGGTTGTAAAGTTCCTTTTCCTCTCATTTATTTCCAGCACTTTAAATTGCATGATTGTCTTTATATTTTCTGTATACATGTGTGGTATGACTAAGCATAGCTTGAATTTGATTTGAAATATGTTGTTGTGACATTGTGACTACCAACTTGAGCTTTGTGAATTCAAAAGCAATAAAGTATCATGATCATAAACAAACAAGGCATTAAAGAAGAATTTAGATAGATCATTATCGACTACATTCTACCGAGCACGCATGCCACTCACATTTGCGTTTTTGTGGCTGTTTTGCTTTGGGCTATTCTGAAGGGGAAGAGGATCTCTGTTTTGCCCCTTATCTGAGACTCGATGTGGAAGGTGATTCAACAGCAAAAGTACAACATTTCCTTCCCATCGATGATCACCAGATTAGCCGCCTTATCTGGAGTAGAGAGACGTCCGACAGACAGGACATCTATCTTTATCAGTAAACAACCATTCCTGCCATACGGCGACTATGAAGGACCGCCACAGAAGAAGAGCAAGACGACTGAGCCACCATCAGCAGCAGAGCCCTCAGCACCTCATGCATCTCATGCACCTACACCACGACCTCAGATGCCTTATGAGCAGGGTCGAGAGATCATTCAGATCCTCTACCGCTACGAGCACCACAACGCTCACTGCTTCCAGTGAAATGTGGTGAAGTTTGAGGGTCGAGACCCTGGGCCACCTCCTCCAGATACGCCAGAGCATGAGCCAGAGACCGAGGAGCCGGTACCGGAGGACCCATCAGCTAAAGTTGGCTAGGCAGTCAAGTCCCCAGAGCAGAGATGAGAGGAGCCCACAATTGAGGAGGATATAGTTCAGAGAGTTGAGGAGCCAGCAGCTGTAGCTGAGCCGAGATCTGAGATAGCAGTAGAGCCAGCTGGCCAGGCAGTTAAAGAGCCGGCAGCTGAGCCCACCGTACAGCCTTCCAGCGTCATCTTTGTGTATTAGTGTCAATACCACCCACCACCGCTAGACGGTAGAGCTTAGCAGAGTTGATCACCCTTGTTCGATTTTTGGCACGGAGGACTGTGCATGATTTAAGTGTGGGGTGATGACAAGTCATCTTAGCCTAGTTTCACTAGCCTTTTTCTTTGTTTTCACTAGGTTTTATGCACTTTCTTGAATTCTAAGTAATTTGGAATGAAAATGCATGACTTCTTTAAATCAAACAACCACCATTTAATTGATGCTAAATCATAAGGTTTGGGCTAAAATTAATTGATTTTTAATGATTTATAAACCTTGTGAATTTGGTGATACTTTGATTGGTTGTTTTGATTAATTGTAGGTGAAGAAAAGAAAAAAACAAGAAAGCGTGGCTTAAGAAGTGTGGCTCAAGGAAAAGAAAAGTGTGGCAAAGAACATGAGGAAGCGTGGCACATGAAAGGAGGGAAGCCACAATGCTCTCCCTAAGAGCTCAGTGCTCTCCATAGGAGCATAACAATAAACCAAAGAAGCAATGTCTCAATGCTCTGCTCATCTTGTGAGCTGAGCACAATTTGAAGCCAAGAAACAAGGAAAGGAAAAATAATGCTCAGCTCACCAAGGGAGCATTATCAGGCATTCATCAAAAGAAATTCAAGGAAATTATTTGCCAAATGCCTTTTCCAAGTGTCGAACCAAGAACCAAGGGGGAGTGGGGAAGCGCTACTCACAAGGAAAATAAGCCAAGAATTGGCCAATTGCATCATCCAAGGTTCGAACTCAACACCTTGAGGAAGCAAGGAGCAAGGAGCTACAAGGAATCCAAGAAAATACCACCAGCGCATGCTTCCCTCAAGTTTCAAACCAAGAACCTGCTTTGAAGCCCCAATGCTCAGCTCACTTGGAGAGCTGAGCGCTACTCCTTGGTGCATCACACAAGAGCTTGACGCGGGCCAAAGGAAATGAGCGCGCAACAATTTGACACGGCCATGGAACAAGACGCGCACAAGGCATGCATGCAAGGCCCCAATGCTCAGCTCACCTTGTGAGCAGAGCATTCCCCTGGTGCCTTCACCAATATTGTACGCTACAAAGGATCCCCACACAAAGCCTCAATGCTCAGCTCCCCACTTGAGCTGAGCATCCTCCTGGAAGCAAATCCTCCATGGGCTGAAAATTGAATTAAAAATCCAACTTAATTCATTTCTTCACCAAATCAAAAGCCCATCCAAATTCCAAAATCCAAGAATAGAAAGTGTATAAATAGAAGCTAGTTTGATTTAGTTAGGTCCTGGAGAATCACTTTTGAATTTTCTTTTAATTTCCATTTTCATTTTTGAACTTTTACTTTGGAATTTAGTTCTTAGAGATTTAGGAAGGAGAATTGATCTCTCTTCTTCCTTGTTCTTGCTTGAGCATTCTTTACTTTTTACTTTGGATCTTGGGTGAAGAATTGAAGAACTTCTATTTCAATCTCACCTTGAGATCTCTTCTTTAATTTTTTGCATAATTGAATTCTACTTCCTGTTCATTTCTTCTTCTTCTGCGATTCTGCAATTTGCTTTCCTTTATTTCTTTTGCAATTGTTCTTGTTGGATCAAGGAAGGATTTGAGATCTAGACTTGTTATCTAGTCTCCTCCACTCCTGAGATCTTCAATCACTTTTAATTTGCTGCAACTTAAGCATTGCTTTTCTGTTCTAAATTCTTCAAGGCATTTTTACTTTTCTATTAAGATCTAGTTCCATTGAATCAATTCTCTACTCTTCTACTTGTTGCAATTTATTTTTCCTTGATTAATTTCTGTAATCCCACATCCCTGACCCATTTAAGATTCAAGCAATTTACATTTCTTGTCATTTAAGTTTCTGCAATTTACATTGCTTGTTCTTTAGGCTTCCTGCCTATTTACATTCTGCACTTTAAGTTCATTGCTATTTACATTTTGCTGCCACAATTCTCACTTAAATGATAGCTTGACTAAACTAATCACCCACTAAAGTTGCTTGATCCATCAATCCCTGTGGGATCGACCTCACTCTTGTGAGTTATTATTACTTGATGCGACCCGGTACACTTGCCGGTTGGATATATGTGTTGGAAATTCATTTTTCCACAAAAACACCATCAATATTCTTTGAATTTGTCATTCTGGTGGTTAACTCATACCTATTGTACATATTCTTTCAATTCATATGCAACTAATCCTTTTTTTTTGTTCTGTTGTTACATCAAATGCAGCTGTCTATGCAGTTGTTAGTGCAGTTTTTAGCACCCAAGTGGTGAATTTGATAATAGATTAATTGCTCAATTTTTATGGATCCATCATGTATTCAATTTTTAAATATACTTGATAATGGTTGATTGTTGGTTAAATACTTGAATTTGATAATGGTTGAGTTTTAAATATACTTCATAATGGTTGAGTTTTGATTATGAGTGCCAGGTCAAGCAGTAAGTTTTTTAAACTTCCAACTTTTCTTTAATCACAAGTATTCATGATCTACCATACTCTCATTATAGACAGCTTAATCTTGTTATATAAGAAACTTCAGCTTCAAGAATGTTAAATATGTTGTTCCATTATTCATCTATATCATTATTTTGCATCTAAATCTTTCTCCTAGGCCATTTGATTAGACATTCATTCATCCTATTCTCAATTATTAAACTAAAGCTTGTTTTCCAATCATATTCTTGTTGAATAGGTCACTTCTCTGGGTTCAACACTTGCTATTAAGCTATTGAGTAACACAAGAATTGAGGATTCAAGGTTTGGTGTGTATAGCCATCGCCTCGATGATAAATGGCTTATTGGCGGTGCTTCAAACACTGGCGGGGCTGTTCTTAGACAGCTTTTCACTGATGATCAATTAGAGGAATTGAGTGAACATATTGATCCCTCAAAAACCTCTCTTCTAGACTACTATCCCCTCCCAAAAACTGGTGAAAGATTTCCTGTGGCAGATCCAAACTTGGCTCCAAGGTACTTAATCCTTTATGATTGTTGTTAGAATACAGAGTCTTTGAAATTTAGTTCCCAATAAATTTAGCTTTGATTGGATGTTGTTTTCATATAATTTAGTTCTAAATTTGTTAGAATCTCACAGTTGGGGATTATTTTTCTTTTAAGATTTTTCCTCCTATTCTGTTTCAGTAAGCATTATAAATTAAAATTTTTCCCTTGCCAAGGTTTAAAATTGAATAATATTAGATGTAATAAGTGTGTAATTATAAATGTTATATGTATGAAATTATAAACATTAAGTTAAATAAGATAACTTTGAGTTATGGTTTATAAATTAAAATTTTGCCCTGGCAAAGGGTCAACTGGTTGTAATTGAGATTTGAGGGTGGTACCAGTTCTTAAGAAAAATAACAGTATTTGACTATACATTGATTGCGGGACAACAATTTATTTCGTTGTTAAAATATGCATTTAAGTTAATGTGCTAAATTGTTCTAACTAGATGAGTATTCAATTTTTAAATATACTTGATAATGGTTGATTGTTGGTTAAATGCTTGAATTTGATAATGGTTGAGTTTTGAATATACTTCATAATGGTTGAGTTTTGATTATGACTAAATACTTGCGGCTTTTTGTATGATTTGCTAATGGTTGAAAAACTTAGTTCATATAAACAATTTACATTTACTTTTATTTCAGGAAATATGAATTCTGAAACTGTGAGTAACCTTGTTGTCACTGGAGTTAGTTCTGAGGCTGCTCTGGTCGAGGTTGATGATGAACCTAGTTCGAAAAGGCTGAGACCAGCAACCTCTGATGTTTGGAATTTTTTCAAAAAGCTCGGTCCAGATAAGGATGGAGTAGAACGTTTTGAGTGTAAAGGATGCAAGAAAGTGTTTAAAGCTGGAGGTAAGCGATATGGCACTTCTACTATAAAACGGCATCTTGATAGTTGTACTCAAATTAAGCATGAAGATATTGGTCAGACTATAGCAGAATTGCAACTTAAAATGGGTTCACTTAAGATTGATTCAGGAGTGGCTAGAGATATGTTTGCTGGGTATGTAGTTGCTGGGGATAAGCCTTTTAATATGGTTGATGATAGGAGATTTAGAAATTGGGTGAAATATATTAGTCCAACTTTGAAACTTCCTTCTAGGAATACGGTTAAAGCTGACATAGTGAAAGTTTACAAGAGAGAAGCTGCGAAACATAAAAAAAATTTAGTTTCCATTCCAAATAGAATTTGCTTAACATCTGATCTTTGGACTTCCAGTACCAATGAGGGGTTTATATGTTTGACTGCACATTTTGTTGATGAGAACTGGAAATTACAGAGTAAAATTCTCAATTTTTGTCATATGCCTCCTCCTCACATAGGATTTGAATTGTCTTCTAAAATCTTTACGCTTTTGACTGAGTGGAAAGTTGATAAAAAGATTTTTTCCATTACTTTGGATAATGCTTCTTCTAATGATACTTGTGTTGAACACTTGAAAAGTACTTTGGATGTGCATGGTTCATTGTTGTGTGGTGGTGAATTCTTTCATGTTCGTTGCTCTGCTCATATTTTAAATCTATTGTCCAAGATGGAATGAAAATATGTGGTGATGCAGTGTCTAAGATTAGAGAGGGTATTAAGTTTATGAGAAAATCTGAAAGTCGAATGGTTAAGTTTAAAGAATGTTTTGAAGATATTGAGGGACTTGAGTATACGACTGCATTATGTTTAGATGTTCCTACTAGGTGGAATTGACTTTATGCAATGCTTGCAAGTGTTATTCCTTATAAGAAAGCTTTTGAAATATATAAAGTAAAAGAAGCTGGGTTTAGGGAGTTTTGTCCTTCATCAGATGAGTGGAGAAGAACTGAAAAGATATGTGATTTCTTGTTACCATTTTACGAAACTACCAAGTTGATGTCTGGAACTTCTTACCCAACATCCAACTTGTATTTTTTACAAGTTTGGCAAATCCAGCTGATTTTAATGAATAGTTTGAAGAATGATGAAGTGCTTATAAGGAACATGGGAGAAAAAATGATGATTAAGTTCAAGAAATATTAGGAGGAATACAGTGTTGTTCTTGCATTTGAGGCAGTTCTTGATCCTAGATTTAAACTCAACACTTTGGTTCATTGCTATAATGAGATTGATCCTATTAGTGCTAAAGACAAAGTGGAGCTTGTGAAGAGTAAGTTATACAAGCTTTTTGAGGTTTATGACCAAAATTCCTCTACAACTGTAGAGAGTTCTTCCCAACTTTCAAGTAATTTTTCTCAAGCAACATCTTCTGCAATTGGAACTCAGCTTATTAAAATTGTTGGTGTAAGTATTTTTATCTACTCGATTATATGTATTTTTTATTTTTATGCTTTTTGATTCATATATTGTTTGTAATGCAAAGGATTTGATGTCCCGTAATCAAGAAGCTGAAGTGAAAAGTGGAAAGAACTAACTCGATATTTATTTGAGTGAGGCAATATTATTTTGCAATGATGCAATCATTGATGTTTTGCAATGGTGGAAAGACAACCATCATCGTTTTCC
>NW_026264942.1:4538-8671 GCF_000817695.3 Arachis duranensis | reverse complement strand
TGACACCCCTAGTGGGGAGTGCTTCTGTTTTAAGGTAGTTAATTATGGGAGTCATCCATCTTTGATCACGATCTGTAATGGTCAGGACTTTTTCTTCTAAAATTGATGGATTCTGTAAAATTTCTTGGATAAGGCTTCTATTGTTGCCCCCTGGTTTGGTGCTGGCTAGTTTGAGAGTGCGTCAGCTCGGGCATTCTGTTCTCGGGGTATGTGACGGACCTCATATTCTCCGAATTGTCCGAGCTGTTCTCTAGTTTTGTCCAAGTATTTTTCATGGTGGGGTCTTTGGCTTGGTAGCTTCCTTCTATTTGCGAAGTAACTACTTGTGAATCACTGAAGATGATAAGCTTTCGAGCTCCAACCTCTCTGGCCAGCTTCAAACCAGCTAGTAGTGCCTCATATTCCGCTTGATTGTTTGAGGCAGGGAACCCAAATTTGAGGGAGAGTTCGATTCCCATTTTATTCAAGGAACCGTCCACGTAGAGATTCCATTCTATGGGATTTTCGGTGTGTCTATGAATTCCGCAATGAAGTCGGCCAGGTATTGTGATTTGATGGCCATCCGAGCTTCGTATTGAAGATCGAATTTGGACAACTCGACTGCCCATTGCAAGATTCTGCCCGCCAGGTCTATTTTTTCTAAGATTCTTTTTATGGGCTGGTTGGTCTGAACTTTAATGGTGTAGGCTTGAAAGTATGGGCGAAGTCGTCGTGATGTTAGTATGAGAGGGTAAGCAAATTTTTCTATTTTCTGATAGTTCAGCTCGGATCCTTGTAATGCTTTGCTGATGAAGTATATAGGCTGTTGCCCACTGTCTTCTTCTCAGACTAGTGCTGAGGCTATCGCCCAACTTCTGACCGCGAGGTACACTATGAGTGGCTCTCCTTCCCGGGGTCGAGTTAGTATAGGTGGCTGTCCCAGGAATCTTTTGAAGTCTTGGAAGGCTTGCTCGCACTCCGTTGTCCATTCAAACTCCTTTCCTTTCTTTATAGTGGCATAGAAGGGGAGAGATCTTATTGCCAATCTGACCAGGAATCTGGACAAGGCTGCCAGCCTCCCGTTGAGTTATTGTACCTCTTTGACACACGTCAGACTTTTTATGTCGAGTATGGCCCGACATTTATTCGGGTTTGCCTCGATTCCTCTCTGTGTGATCATAAAACCCAAGAATTTTTCGGCTTCTACTGCGAAAGTGCATTTTGCGGAATTGAGTTGCATACCATTCCGTCTGATAGTGTCAAATACTTGGGTCAAATCGGATAATAACATCTCTTCGCTTCGTGTTTTTACTAGCATGTCATCCACGTAAGCTTCCATGATTTTTCTGATGTGGTCCGAAACAACTTTATTCATTAATCTTTGATACGTGGCTCCTGCATTTTTAAGACCGAAGGGCATGACAATGTAGCAGTAGTTTGCCTTTGGGGTTAAGAATAAGGTTTTCTCTTGGTCAAGCGGGTACATTGGGATTTGGTTGTATCCTGAGTATGCATCCATAAAGGAGAGGTATTTATATCCGGAGGAGGCGTCGACCAGCGAGTTGATGCTGGGGAATGGATAAGGATATTTTGGGCAGGCTTTGTTGAGATCGGTGTAGTCAGTGCACATTCGCCACTTTTCGTTTGATTTTTTCACCAAGACGACGTTAGCAAGCTATATTGGGTATTTGACTTCTCTTATGAAACCTGCCTCTAGTAGGGCTTGTACCTGTTCTTCCACAACTTGAGAGCGTTCTGGTCCTAGTTTTCTACGCATCTGTTGCACCGGGCGAGATCCTGGGTAGACTGCTAGCTTGTGACACATTAACTTGGGATCTATGCCTGGCATGTCTGCGGCCTTCCACGCAAAGAGGTCAACGTTATCTCGTAGAAACTGTATGAGTGCTTCTTTTATGGCTCCTTTTAGGAGTGTGCCAATATTAGTTGTTTGGTCCGGGGTATCTCCGATCTGGATTTTCTCTATTTCGCCTTCAGGTTGTGGGCGGAGTTCTTCCCACCTCTGTATTCCACCGAGTTCGATTGTGTGGAATTTTTCTCCTTTGCCTCTGGGGTTTAGACTTTCGTTATAACACCAGCGTGCCATCTTTTGATATGCTTTTATCGTAGCTATCCCCACTATTGTTGGGAACTTCATGCAAAGATTTAGGGTTGAGATTATTGCACCAAGCTGATTCAACGTTGTCCTACCTATTAGGGCATTGTAGGCTGAACTTACGTCGACTACGATGTAATCTATTTTGAGTGTTCTTGATTGACTTCCTTTTTCGAAAGTCATGTGTAAAGAGATGTATCCCATTGGTTGAACCGGGGTATCTCCTAGTCCGAACAGGCTGTCCGGATATGCTCTGAGTTCTTTTTCTTCCAAGTCGAGTTTGTCGAAGGCAGTTTTGAATAAGATATCGGCGGAGCTCCCCTGGTTTATCAGTATGCGGTGGAGATTTGTGTTTGCCAGTATAATGGTGATGACCATGGGATCGTCATGTCCTGATGCGATGCCAGATGCATCTTCCTTGGTGAAAGTAATCGTGGGGATGTCGGGTGCTTCCTCCTTTCCTGCGATATGATATACGTCTTTGAGATGTCTTTTGCGAGATGATTTGGAGATTTCTCCCCCGGTGAATCCGCCGTGTATCATGTGGACATGTCTTTCTGGTGTACGAGGTAATCGCGCGGTTTGTCCAACATCTTCGGCTCTTATTCTTTTTCTTTGCTCATCGTCACGGGTGGCCAAATATCGATCTAGCTTTTCTTCTCTTACTAGTTTTTTTATGACATTTTTTAAATCGAAGCATTCATTGGTAGAATGCCCATGTATTCGATGGTATTCACAATATTAAGCCCGGTTTCCTCCTCCTTTTTTGCCTTTGAGTGGCCGAGCTGGAGGTATTTTTTCCGTGTTGTAGACTTCTCTGTAAACATCCACAAGAGACACCCTGAGAGGGGTGTAATTGTGGTATTTTTTGACTTTCTCTCCATGTCGATCTTCCTTCTTTTTAGAATCTTTGTTTGTATCTCGGGAGGCGACTCCGGCTTTCGAAGTCTCTCCTAATCGGGAGTTTTCCTCCATGCTGATGTACTTCTCAGCTCGTTCCTGCACCTCGTTCAGAGATGTGGGGTATTTTTCGATATAGATTGGCTAAAAGGTCCTTCTTGCAAGCCATTGATGAGGCCCATAATGGCGGCCTCTGTCGGTAGGTTCTGTATGTCTAGGCATGTCCTGTTGAATCTTTTCATGTAGTTACGAAGGATTTCCCGTTCTCCTTGCCTGATTCCCAATAGACTTGGAGCGTGTTTAGCTTTGTATTTTTGGATAGAGAATCTGGCCAAAAATTTCTTGGCCAAGTCATCGAAACTCGTGATGGACCTAGGAGGTAGATTGTCGAACCATCTGATTGCCGTCTTCGTCAAAGTAGTCGGAAAGGCTTTACAGCGAACCGCGTCTAATGCATCGGTGAGGTACATTCTACTTCTGATATTGCTGAGATGATGGCCGGGATCTGTAGTGCCATCATATAAGGTTATATTTGGGAGTGTAAAGTCCTTTGGGATTTTGGTCTTCATGATCTCCTTGGTGAATGGATCTTGTTCCCTGCGGAAGCTATCCTCAGGAAAGGACCGGTTGGCTTTGGTCTTGATATCGGCTTCAAGTTTTAAGAGTTTGTCTTCTGATTCCCAGCATCACCTTATTTCCCTCTGTAGATATTTCTCGGCCTCTCATTGACGCAGGGCTTCTGATACGTAAAAATTAAGATTTCACGTATAACCGGCAAGTATACCGGGTCGTATCAAGTAATAAAACTCACAAAGAGTGAGGTCGATCCCACGGAGATTGGTAGATTAAGCAACTTTAGTTAAATGGTAGATTTAGTCAAGCAAACATAGTTTTGATTTCATGAGCATTTTGATTTTTGAACATAATTGCAAGAATTTAAATGGCAAAGAATGTAAAGAACTAAAAGAGAGAAATAAAGTGAAAGTAAATAACGGAAACTTAAATTGCAAGAAACTTAAATGACATCAAAGGTAAATTGCAAGGAATTAAAGGTTGCAGAAATTTAAAGAACATAAGAGTAAATAGCAAGGAATAAAGAAACAGAATGTAAATGACAAGAATAATAAATTGCAAGAATGTA
>NW_026264942.1:0-2199 GCF_000817695.3 Arachis duranensis | reverse complement strand
CTTCTTGCCCAGCTTGCATCATTCTTGCTTCCATGCTTTCTTGTTTCATCACCTATCATCAACAAAGGAAATAGCTTCAAAGTCTTACCAATTCATACAATAAATTTCATAAGATTCATTCATACTCATTCATGTATGTATTCCTTAAATCAATTTGCATGAATTTGGCTAGAATCAACATGTTCCTTGGTATTCTCATGCATGAAGACAAAACTCATAAAAGAGCTTGTTTATTTAGAGAAAATGAGTGAAATTAAGCTAAAATCAACTAAACTAACTAGCTAATATATCAAATATGCAATTGCATCACAACACCAAACTTAACGTGTTGCTTGTCCTCAAGCAAAATATAAAAACTTTGTCACAAGAATTTAAGATGTAAGACTTGAATGTTCTTCCAGAGAGTAATTTTTCATTGAGCATGTCATCCTCACTTGTGTTGTTATTAAATTATTGTAATTGAACACAACTATTCAACTTTTTCAATAAAAAATGCTTGCTTCAATACTAAATTGGTTAACTTCACTAGACTTCTTTTATACCTTAGCACTTGACCCTTGAACCATTCTTTCCTTGATGCTTCTCTTCTCTTTTTTTTTTTTTATATTCCCCTTTTTTTCATTTCAATTGAGCTTGAAATCTTGTCTTAAGGCGGCTCTTTAGCATAAGCTTTCAATCAACAATCCCAAACCAGTTGGTTCAAGTTGTTAAGTGTTGAGACACTCTTAAAGATTTACTAACTCAAGCCTCTCTCCTTAACACATTCAATCACAGGCATATAACATTGAAATTTTATTTGGATAGTGGCGTCCAGCACCTCTTTGGGTTGCTAAATGTTCTGTTATATAGCTACTCTTGATTGTGAGTTTTCAATCGATAATCCTGAGTTAGTTAACTCAAGTTATCGGGTGATGAAGCACCCCTCGGATTTACTAGCCCAAGTATGTCTCTTAACATCAATCACCACAGACACATATCCAAATTTTGTCATTGATGCCTAGCCTTTCATTCTTTGTACTCTATTTTCTTTATTGTCAAGGTTATTTGTGCTTTTACTGATAAAGTCCTTGTGATCCTTAACCGAACTAGTCTTGTATTAGCAAGCATTCTTTTGAATTTCTTGAACATTGATTCTTTCACAATAAATGTATATATACTAGCACCTTTCTTATGGGACAACATGATTCTTTTTAAGCTAGAATTCTCTCTGTTCTTGCTCAAACTACATCTTTTATTCCATTGACAAGTAAAAGTACTTAAGACAAGCAACCATTCCAAACCTGTGAGTGGTGATGCATGGAATGGGCAACATAAAAGAAAATGCTTCAAAAAAAAATGCATCTTAGAAGGTATACCATATTTCAGACATACATCTTCTTTATTTAATAAAACATAAAGAAAAACAAAGGAACTTCACCACCTTTAGTCTTCATGTCCCTTTTCCCTTGCTTGATTCTCCTTGCTTTCCTTTGCCCTTTGGATCTTCTTTCTTTTTCTTTCTCAACTCTCCTTGTTGTTTTGTTGTTGCATCCCCCTTTGGATCTTCTTTCTTTTTCTTTCTTAGTTCTCCTTGTTGTTTTGTTGTTGCACCCCCTCTTCTCTTGGCCACACTCCTGAGCTTATCATTGTCTCATTTAGCCTCAGTTGATTAAATCTCACCCTTGCAAGTTCTTGCTCTTCAAATATCTTGCGAGCTTCATTAAAGGTTTTAATTTGTGGGTTGAGTAATGGGGGCGTGGAACAGAGGTAACTGAGCTTTTCTTGGGTGCATATATCATAGTCAAGTCTGTCCTTATGCCTGGCTTCCCTGAACATTCTGCTTTCATTGAACTCTCTGTGAAATGTATCATGTCTAGCATCCAACCTATGGAGAAGCTCTCTTTGCTGAGCTTGCTCTTTCCTTAGTTGAGCTTGTTCTTGTATTACTTTCTCCATGGCTTTTTCATGTTCCACAGTTGAATTGTTGATGGCTTCCTGCATCTTGGCATATTGTTCTTGTTGTAATTCCATCATGTGTGCTTGGTATTCATTTTGTTGGTTCATCCATTGAACTTGAACCCCTATTTGTTGGTCCATCAACTGCCAAAGGTCCCTTTGTTGCTGAGCTTGTTCCTCTTGGCTTCTTTGAATTTGTGAATATTGCCCAGAGATTCCTTCCAAGGCGGCTTGGAGTTGGTTCATGTTCAAGGTATGAGGTTC
>NW_026264941.1:71199-72168 GCF_000817695.3 Arachis duranensis | reverse complement strand
TGGTGGACTTTATTTATTTTTATTATTTAAATAAAAAATATTTAATAATATAATTTATAAATTCAAAAAAATTTAGTTTTTAAAAATTTTTTTTTGTTAAAAATATTTTATTTTTTTTATTCATCGGATAATACTACACCCAAACAGTTGACTTTTTTTGCTGCACTTGTACATAAATTAAGAATAAATTAATTTAAATATTTAAAATTAAAATTTTTTATTTTTTGAATATTTTTGGAATTTCTGAATTTTTTACAATTATAAAAAATATATTTTTACGATTTTCTAGAGTTTTTGGAATTTTTAGGTTTTTCTAGGGTTTTAGGATTTTCAAAGGTTTTTAGGGTGTTTTAGAGTTTTTTAGGGTTTTTAGGGTTTTATGTTTTTTAAGATTTTTTTACGGTTTTCTAGACTTTTTCTAGAATTTTTGGGGATTTTAAGTTTTTCTAGAGTTTTTTAAGGTTTATTAGGGTTTTTAGAAGTTTCTAGAGTTTTTACGATTGTTAAGGTTTTTTAGTGTGTTTTAGAGTTTTCTAGTGTTTTTCGGATTTTTTAGGATTCTCTAAGGTTTTCTATGATTTTTTAGGGTTTTTCAGGTTTTTATGAATTTTTTGTGTTTTCTAGGGTTTTGTTGGGTTTTTTATGATTCTTTAGGCTTTTTTACGGCTTTCGAGGGTTTTTTAGAATTTCCAAAGGTTTTAGGGTTTTTTTATCGTTTTTTAGGTTATTTTGGAGTTTTTAGGAGTTTCTAGGATTTTTACGGTTTTTTAAGATTTTCTAGAGTGTTTTAGAGTTTTCTAGTATTTTTAGAATTTTTTAGGATTTTCTAGGATTTTTAGGGTTTTTAGGAATTTTATGGTTTGTTAGGATTTTCTAAGGTTTTTTCGGATTTTTATGGTTTTTAGAGATTTTTTGGGTTGTCTAGGATTTTTTTTGTTTTTTATAATTTTTAGGGTTTTTTTCGTTTTT
>NW_026264941.1:65311-71135 GCF_000817695.3 Arachis duranensis | reverse complement strand
AGGAGTTTCTAGGTTTTTACGATTTTTTAAGGTTTTTTAGATTTTTCTAGAGGGTTTTTGGGTTTTCTAGGGATGTTTAGGGTTTTAGATTTTTTAATGATTTTTTAGGATTTTCTAAGTTTTTTTAGTGTTTTTAGGGTTTTTTGGGCTTTTTAAGTTTTTTAGTGTTTTTTACGGTTTTTAACGTTTTCTTGGGGTTTTTAGGATTTTTAGAGATTTCTTGGATTTTCTAGGATTTTTAGGATTTTAGGGTTTTTAGGTTTTTTTATGGTTTTTAGGGTTGTATAAGGTTTTTTTAGTGTTTTTAGGATTTTTTAGGGATTTCTAGGGTTTTTTTGTATTTTGTAGGGTTTTTGGGGTTTATTTAGGATTTTTTAGGGTTTCTTAGGATCCTCTAGGGGTTCTAGGGTATTTTAAAGTTTTTTATGGTTTTTAGGCTTTTCTAGTTTTTTATGGATTTTTTGGGTTTTTTAGGGTGTTTTAGGTTTTTTTAGGATTTGCTAGGGTTTGTATGATTTTTAGGGTTTTTGGGTTTTTATGGTTTTATAGGCTTTTTTTTTGTTTTTAGGAGTTTCTAGGATTTTTATGATTTTTTAAGGATTTCTAGTGTGTTTTAGAGTTTTCTCGTATTTTTAGAATTTTACAGGATTCTCTAGGGTTTTCTAGTGTTTTTTAGGATTTTCTAGGGTTTTTAGAGTTTTTTTATGGATTTTTATGGGTTTTTTGAATTTTTTAGGGTTTTTAGAGTTTTTTTGTTTTTCTAGAATTTTTTAGGGGGTTTCTAGCGTTTTTAAGAGTTTCTAGGCTTTTTTAGAGTTTTCTAGAGTTTTTTAGCGGTTTTGGAGATTTTTTTAGAGTTTTTTAAGGTTTTTAGCGTTTTCTAGCAATTTGTTAGGTTTTCTAGGTTTTTAGGGTTTTATGTTTTTTGAGATTTTCTAAACTTTTGGGGGTTTTTAGGGTTTTCTAGGGTTTTTAAGGTTTTTGAGGTTTTAAGGGTTTTCTAGGATTTTCTAAAGTTTTTAGAATTTTTTATGGTTTATTAGGGTTTTTAAGAGTTTCTAGAGTTTTTACGATTTTTTAAGGTTTTCTAGAGTGTTTTAAAGTTTTTTAGTATTTTTAGGATTTTTGAGAATTCTCTAGGATTTTCTACGATTTTTTAGGGTTTTCTAGGATTTTTTAGATTTTTTAAGGACTTTTTGGATTTTCTAGGATTTTGTTGGGTTTTTTTTATGGTTTTTTAGAGTTTTTGAGTTTTCAAAGGTTTTTAGGAATTTTTTATCGTTTTCTAGGCTATTTGGAGTTTTTAAGATTTTCTAAAATTTTTAAGGGTTTATAGGATATTTTAGAGTTTTCTAGTGTTTTTAGGATTTTTTAGGGCTTTCTAGCATTTTTTGAGTTTTTTAGAGTTTTATTTGCTTTTTTGGGGTTTTTAGAAAATTTTAAGAGTTTTACGATTTTTTAAAATTTTCTAGGATGTTTTAGAGTTTTCTAGTGTTTTTAGGATTTTTTAGAATTCTCTAAGTTTTTTTAGGATTTTTTTTAAGATTTTCTAGGATTTTTTAGGATTTTTAGAGATTTTTTAAAGCTTTTAGCATTTTGTTAGATTTTCTAAGGATTTTTGGGTTTTCTAGTGTTTTAAGGATTTTATGTTTTTTAGGGTTTTCTAAACTTTTTTAGGATTTTTAGGATTTTTTACAATTTCTAGCATTTTCTAGGGTTTTTTTGGGTTTTCTAGAGTTTTTTAGAGCTTTGAGGTTTTAGGATTTTTATGGTTTTCTAGGATTTTTATGGTTTTATAGGCTTTTTTTGAATTTTTAGAAGTTTCTAGGGTTTTTACGATTTTTTAAGATTTTCTAAGGTGTTTTAGAGTTTTCTAGTGTTTTTTAGGATTTTCTAGAATTTTTACGATTTTTTTAAGGTTTTTAGCGTTTTCTAGGATTTTTGGGTTTTCTACGATTTTTTAGAATTTTCAAGGTTTTTTAGGGTTTTTAGGGTTGTTAGTGTTTTTAGGATTTTTTGGGCTTTTTAGGAATTTTTAGGGTTTTTAGAGTTTTCTAGAATTTTTAGGGTTTCTTAGGATCTTCTAGGGGTTTTAGGGTTTTTTTATGGTTTTTAGGCATTTCTAGTTTTTTTATGGATTTTTTGGGTTTTCTAGGTGTTTTAAGATTTTCAAATGATTTTTAGGGTTTGTATGATTTTTAGGGTTTTTGGGATTTTCAAAGGTTTTTTATAGTTTATTAGGGGTTTTTTAGGAATTTTTAGGAGTTTTTAGGTTTTTTACAATTTTTTAAGGTTTTCTAAGGTGTTTTAAGATTTTCTAGTGTTGTTAAGATTTTTTTAGAGTTTTCTAGGTTTTTTTGGACTTTTTGGGTTTTCTAGAGTTTTTTATGGTTTTCTAGGCTTTTTTTTGCAGTTTTTAAGAGTTTCTAGGATATTTACGGTTTTTTAAGGTTTTCTAGGGTGTTTTAGAGTTTTCTAGTGTTTTTAGGTTTTTTTAAGATTTTCTAGGTTTTTTATAGTTTTTTAGAGTTTTTTAGGGTCTTTTCGGGTTTTTAGAATTTTTTTGTTTTTCTAGGATTTTTTAGAGGTTTCTAGCGTTTTTAAGAGTTTTTTAGGGTTTTTACAATTTTTTAACGTTTTTTAGAGTGTTTTACAATTTTCTAGTGTTTTAAGGATTTTTTAGAGTTTTTTAGGGTTTTTAAGGTTTTCTAGGGTTTTTAGAGATTTTTTGAGTTTTTTTAAAGTTTTTAGCGTTTTCTAGGATTTTGTTAGGTTTTCTATGGTTTTTAGGGTTTTATGTTTTTTAGCGTTTTCTAGAACTTTTTAGGATTTTTAGGATTTTCTAGAATTTTTACGATTTTTAGGGTTTTTGGGATTTTTAGGGTTTTCTAAAGTTTTTAGAATTTTTGGGATTTTTAAGTTTTTCTAGGGTTTTCTAAGGTTTTCAAAGATTTTTAGGGTTTTTAATGGTTTATTAGGATTTTTACAATTTTTAAAGGTTTTCTAGGGTGTTTTAGAATTTTCTAGTGTTTTTAAGATTTTTCAGGATTCTATAGGGTTTTCTAAGATTTTGAGTTTTCTAGATTTTTTATGGATTTTTTGGGTTTTCTAGGATTTTCTTGGTTTTTTTATGGTTTTCTAGGCTTTTTTAAGGGTTTCTAGGATCTTCTAGAGTTTTCAAAGGTTTTTAGAGTTTTTTTTATCGTTTTCTAGGCTTTTTTGGAGTTTTTTAAGGTTTTCTAGGGTGTTTTTTGAGTTTTCAAGTGTTTTTAGGATTTTTTTTTAGGATTCTTTAGGGTTTTCTAAGTTTTTTAGAATTTTTAGGAATTTTATGGTTTTTTAGAATTTTTACAGGTTTTTAGGGTTTGTTAGGGTTTTTTGTTTTTTTATGGTTTTTAGGATTTTTTAGGATTTTCAAAATTTTTTAGAATTTTTTATGGTTTTATTGGCTTTTTGAGGTTTTTAGGAGTTTTTAGGGTTTTTACAATTTTTAAGGTTTTTTAGGATGTTTTAGACTTTTCTAGTGTTTTTATGGTTTTTTTTAAGGTTTTTAGGGTTTTCTAAGGTTCTTTAGAAATTTTTAGGTATTTTAAGGTTTTTTTAGCAGTTTCTAGTGTTTTCTAGTGTTTTTTATGGTTTTTACCATTTTCTAGGAATTTTTGGGTTTTTTAGGATTTTTTAGGGCTTTTTATGATTTTCTAAGATTTTGGAATTTTTAGGGTTCTTGATGGTTTTCTAGACTTTTTTGGGATTTTTAGAAGTTTCTAGGGTTTTTACGATTTTTTTTCTAGGGTTTTTTCTTGTTGTTAGGGTTTTGTAAGATTTTTAGGATTTTTTGGTTTTTCTAGGGTTTTCTAAGATTTTCTAGGGTTTTGTAGCGTTTTTAGGATTTTATAAGGTTTTTAGGATTTTTTTTAAGGATTTTGAGAGTTTTTTAAGGTTTTCAGGGTTTTTGAGGGTTTTTAGGACTTTTTAGGGTTTGAGAGTTTTTAGAGTTTCCAATGAATTTTTAGGATTTTTAGGGTTTTTCGAGGTTTTTTAGGGGTTTTGACGTTTTTTAGGAGTTTCAATGGTTTTTAGGATTTTTTTAAGATTTTCTAGGTTTTTTGGAGTTTTTAGGAGTTTCTAGGGTTTTTACCAATTTTTTAAGGTTTTCTATGGCGTTTTAGGGTTTTCTAGTGTTTTTAGAATTTTCTAGAGGTTTTAGGATTTTTTAGGATTTTTGGGGTTTTTAGGTTTTTTAAGGTTTTTGGGTTGTCTAGGGTTTTTAGGATTTTAGATTTTTTTGGGTTTTCTAGGGTTTTTAGAGGTTTTCTAGGTTTTTTAAGGTTTTTAGCGTTTTCTAAAGTTTTGTTAGGTTTTTTAGGGCTTTTAGCTATTTTTGGATTTTATAGGGTTTTATGTTTTTTAGGGGTTTCTAGGTTTTTTTAGGGTTTTTTATGGTCTTAAGCGTTTTTCAGGGTTGTCTTAGGTTTTCTAGGGTTTTAAAGGGTTTTTAGGGTTTTAGGTTTTTCTAGGATTTTTTAGTTTTTTTTAGGGTTTTTAGGGTTTTCTAGAATTTTTTAGAATTTTCAAAAGTTTTTAGGATTTTTTATTGTTTTTTGGACTTTTTTGGAATTTTTAGGAGTTTCTAGGGTGTTTTAGACTTTTCTAGAGTTTTTAAGATTTTTTAGGATTCTTTAGAGTTTTCAAGGATATTTTAGGGTTTTCTAGGGCTTTTATAAGATTTTTTTAGGTTTTCTAGGGATTTTAAGAATTTTTGGATTTTCAAGGATTTTTAGGGTTTTTGGACTTTTTAGAATTTTTTACAGTATTTAACATTTTTTAGGGATTTCTTAAGTTTTCTAGAATTTTTAAGGTTTTAAGTTTTTTTGGATTTTCTAGGGGTTTTTAGGTTTTTTTAGGGTTTTTAGATTTTTTATGGTTTTATTTAGAGTTTTCTAGGGTTTTTAGGGATTTCTAGAATTTTTTTAGTTTTTTAGTGTTTTGTTAGATTTTTTGGGTTTATTTAGGGTTTTCTAGAGTTTTTTAGGATTTTCTACGGGTTCTAGGATTTTTTATGGATTTTTTTGGATTTTCTAGGGTGTTTTAAGGTTTTCTAGAATTTTCAGGACTTTTAGATTTTTACGGTTTGTACGATTTTGAGGGTTCTTGTAGTTTTTACGGTTTTCTAGAGTTTTAGGGTTTTTGGAATTTTTAGGTTTTTCTAGGATTTTAGGATTTTCAAAGGTTTTTAGGGTGTTTTAGAATTTTCTAGGTTTTTAGGGTTTTATGTTTTTTAAGGTTTTTTTACGATTTTCTAGACTTTTCTAGAGTTTTTGGGGATTTTAAGTTTTTCTAGAGGTTTTTAGGGTTTATTAGAGTTTTTAGAAGTTTCTAGAGTTTTTACGATTGTTAACGTTTTTTAGTGTGTTTTAGAGTTTTCTAGTGTTTTTCGGATTTTTTAGGATTCTCTAAGGTTTTCTATGATTTTTTAGGGTTTTCCAGGTTTTTATGGATTTTTTGTGTTTTCTAGGATTTTGTTGGGTTTTTTATGATTCTTTAGGCTTTTTTACGGCTTTCGAGGGTTTTTTAGAACTTTCAAAGGTTTTAGGGTTTTTTTATCGTTTTCTAGGTTATTTTGGTATTTTTAGGAGTTTCTAGGATTTTTACGGTTTTTTAAGATTTTTTAGAGTGTTTTAGAGTTTTCTAGTGTTTTTAAAATTTTTTAGAATTTTCTAGGGTTTTTAGGATTTTTAGGGATTTTATGGTTTGTTAGGGTTTTCTAGGGTTTTTTCGGATTTTTAGGGTTTTTAGAGATTTTTTGGGTTGTCTAGGGTTTTTT
>NW_026264941.1:54524-65272 GCF_000817695.3 Arachis duranensis | reverse complement strand
TTTTAGTTTTTTACGATTTTTTAAGGTTTTTTAGATTTTTCTAGAGGGTTTTTGGGTTTTCTAGGGATGTTTAGGGTTTTAGATTTTTTAATGATTTTTTAGGATTTTCTAAGCTTTTTTAGTGTTTTTAGGGTTTTTTGGGCTTTTTAAGTTTTTTTGTGTTTTTTACGATTTTTAACGTTTTTTTGGATTTTTTAGGATTTTTAGAGATTTCTTGGGTTTTCTAGGATTTTTAGGATTTTAGGTTTTTTAGGATTTTTTTTTTATGGTTTTTAGGGTTGTATAAGATTTTTTTAGTGTTTTTAGGGATTTCTAGTGTTTTTTGGGTTTTTTAGTATTTTGTAGGATTTTTAGGGTTTATTTAGAATTTTCTAGGATTTTTTAGGGTTTCTTAGGATCCTCTAGGGGTTCTAGGGTATTTTAAAGTTTTTTATGGTTTTTAGGCTTTTCTAGTTTTTTATGGATTTTTTGGATTTTTTTAGGGTGTTTTAGGTTTTTTTAGGATTTGCTAGGGTTTATATGATTTTTAGGGTTTTCTGGTTTTAAAGGCTTTTTTTGGGTTTTTAGGAGTTTCTAGGGTTTTTATGATTTTTTTAAGGTTTTCTAGTGTGTTTTAGAGTTTTCTCGTGTTTTTAGAATTTTATAGGATTCTCTAGGATTTTCTGGTGTTTTTTAGGGTTTTCTAGGGTTTTTGGGTTTTTTTGGATTTTTTAGGGTTTTTTGGATTTTTTAGGGTTTTTAGAGTTTTTTTGTTTTTCTAGGATTTTTTAGGGGGTTTCTAGCGTTTTTAAGAGTTTCTAGAGTTTTTTAGAGTTTTTTAGGGGTTTTGGAGTTTTTTAAGGTTTTTAGTGTTTTCTAGCGTTTTGTTAGGTTTTCTAGATTTTTAGGGTTTTATGTTTTTTGGGATTTTCTAAACTTTTGGGGGTTTTTAGGATTTTCTAAGGTTTTTAGAATTTTTGGGGTTTTAAAGGTTTTCTAGGGTTTTCAAAAGTTTTTAGAATTTTTTATGGTTTATTAAGATTTTTAGGAGTTTCTAGAGTTTTTACGATTTTTTAAGCTTTTCTAGAGTGTTTTAGAGTTTCTTAGTATTTTTAGGATATTTGAGAATTCTCTAAGATTTTCTACGGTTTTTTATGGTTTTCTAGAATTTTTAAGATTTTCTAGATTTTTTAAAAAAATTTTAGGTTTTCTAGGGTTTTGTTGGGTTTTTTTATGATTTTTTAGAGTTTTTGAGTTTTCAAAGGTTTTTAGGGATTTTTTATCGTTTTCTAGGCTTTTTGGAGTTTTTGGGAGTTTCTAAGATTTTTAAGATTTTTTAGGATGTTTTAGAGTTTCCTAAAATTTTTAGGATTTTTTAGAGTTTTCTAACATTTTTTGGGTTGTTTAGAGTTTTATTTGCTTTTTTGGGGATTTTAAAAAATTTTAAGATTTTTTAAAGTTTTTTAGGATGTTTTAGAGTTTTCTAGTGTTTTTAGGATTTTTTAGAATTCTCTAGGTTTTTTTAGGATTTTTTTAAGATTTTCTAGGATTTTTTAGGATTTTTAGAGATTTTTTAAGGCTTTTAGCATTTTGTTAGGTTTTCTAAGGATTTTTGGATTTTCTAGTGTTTTAAGGATTTTATGTTTTTTAGGGTTTTCTAAACTTTTTTAGGATTTTTAGGATTTTTTACAATTTCTAGCATTTTCTAGGATTTTTTTGGATTTTCTAGAGTTTTTTAGAGCTTTGGGGTTTTAGGATTTTTATGGTTTTCTAAGATTTTTATGGTTTTATAGGCTTTTTTTGAATTTTTAGAAGTTTCTAGGGTTTTTACGATTTTTTAAGATTTTCTAAGGTGTTTTAGAGTTTTCTAGTGTTTTTAGGATTTTTTAGGATTCTCTAGTGTTTTCTAGTGTTTTTTAGAATTTTCTAGAATTTTTAGGGTTTTTTTAAAGTTTTTAGCATTTTCTAGAATTTTTTTAGAAATTTTTGGGTTTTCTACGATTTTTTAGAATTTTCAAGATTTTTTAGGGTTTTTAGGGTTGTTAGTGTTTTTAGGATTTTTTGGATTTTTTAAGAATTTTTAGGGTTTTTAGGATTTTTTGGGTTTATTTAAGATTTTTTAGGATTTTTAGAATTTTCTAGAATTTTTAGGGTTTCTTAGGATCTTCTAGAGGTTTTAGGGTTTTTTTTTGTTTTTAGGCATTTTTAGTTTTTTTATAGATTTTTTGGGTTTTCTAGGTGTTTTAGAATTTTCAAAGGATTTTTAGGATTTTTTAGGTTTTTTATGGTTTGTATGATTTTTAGGGTTTTTGGGATTTTCAAAGGTTTTTTATAGTTTATTAGGGGTTTTTTGGAGATTTTTAGGTTTTTTATGATTTTTTAAGGTTTTCTAGGGTGTTTTAGGATTTTCTAGTGTTTTTAAGATTTTTTTAGAGTTTTCTAGGTTTTTTATGGACTTTTTGGGTTTTCTAGAGTTTTTTTATGGTTTTCTAGGCTTTTTTTTTTGCAGTTTTTAAGAGTTTCTAGGATATTTACGGTTTTTTAAGGTTTTCTAGGGTGTTTTAGAGTTTTCTAGTGTTTTTAGGATTTTTTAGGATTTTCTAGACTTTTTATAGTTTTTTAGGATTTTTTTTGTTTTTCTAGGATTTTTTAGGAGTTTCTAGCGTTTTTAAGAGTTTTTAGGTTTTTTAGGGTTTTTACAATTTTTTAAGGTTTTTTAGAGTGTTTTACAGTTTTCTAGTGTTTTAAGGATTTTTTAGTGTTTTCTAGGGTTTTTAAGGTTTTCTATGGTTTTTAGAGATTTTTTGAGTTTTTTTAAGGTTTTTAACGTTTTCTAGGATTTTGTTAGGTTTTCTAGGGTTTTTAGGGTTTTATGTTTTTTAGCGTTTTCTAGAACTTTTTAGGATTTTTAGGATTTTCAAGAATTTTTACGATTTTTAGGGTTTTTGGGATTTTTAGGATTTTCTAGGATTTCTAAGTTTTTCTAGGATTTTCAAAGGTTTTTAGGGTTTTTAATGGTTTATTAGGATTTTTACAATTTTTAAAGGTTTTCTAGGGTGTTTTAGAATTTTCTAGTGTTTTTAGGATTTTTCAGGATTCTCTAGGGTTTTCTTGGTTTTTTTATGATTTTCTAGGCTTTTTTAAGGGTTTCTAGAGTTTTTTAGAGTTTCAAAGGTTTTTAGAGTTTTTTTATCGTTTTCTAGGCTTTTTTGGAGTTTTTTAAGGTTTTCTAGGGTGTTTTTTGAGTTTTCTAGTGTTTTTAGGATTTTTTTTAGAATTCTTTAGGGTTTTCGAAGTTTTTTAGGATTTTTAGGAATTTTATGGTTTTTTTAGAGTTTTCTAGGATTTTTTCACGTTTTTAGGGTTTGTTAGGATTTTTTGTTTTTTATGGTTTTATTGGCTTTTTGGGGTTTTTAGGAGTTTTTAGGGTTTTTACGATTTTTAAGATTTTTTAGGTTGTTTTAGAGTTTTCTAATGTTTTTAGGATTTTTTAAGATTCTCTAGATTTTTTTTAGGGTTTTTTTTAAGGTTTTTAGGGTTTTCTAAGGTTCTCTAGGATTTTTTTTAGGTATTTTAAGGTTTTTTTAGCATTTTCTAGTGTTTTCTAGTGTTTTTTATGATTTTTACCATTTTCTAGAAATTTTTGGGCTTTCTATGATTTTTTAGGGCTTTCTATGATTTTCTAAGATTTTGGGATTTTTATGTTTTTCTAAGATTTTTAAAGATTTTTAGGGTTCTTGATGGTTTTCTAGACTTTTTTGGGGTTTTTAGAAGTTTCTAGGATTTTTACGGTTTTTTAGGGTATTTTTAGGTTTTCTAGGGTTTTTTCTTGTTGTTAGGGTTTTGTAAGATTTTTAGGATTTTTTGGTTTTTCTAGAGTTTTCTAGGATTTTCTAGGGTTTTGTAGCGATTTTAAAATTTTCTAAGGTTTTTAGGATTTTTTTTAAGAATTTTGAGAGTTTTTTAAGGTTTTCTAGGGTTTCTGAGGGTTTTTAGAACCTTTTAGGGTTTTGGGGTTTTTAGAGTTTTCTAAAGTTTTTTAGGGGTTTTAGAGTTTCCTACGATTTTTTAGGGTTTTTAGGGGTTTTCGAGGTTTTTTAGGGGTTTTGACGTTTTTTAGGGGTTTCAATGGTTTTTAGGATTTTTTAAGATTTTCTAGGCTTTTTTGGAGCTTTTAGGAGTTTCTAGGGTTTTTACCAATTTTTTAAGGTTTTCAGTGGTGTTTTAGGATTTTCTAGTGTTTTAAGAATTTTCTAGAGTTTTTAGGGTTTTTTAGGTTTTCTAGGGCTTTTTAGGATTTTTGGGGTTTTTAGGTTTTTTAAAGTTTTTAGGGTTTTCTAGGATTTTTAGAAATTTTTTGGCTTTTCTAGGGTTTTTATTTTTTTCTAGAATTTTTTAGGATTTCCAAAGGTTTTTAGGATTTTTTATGGTTTTCTAGGCTTTTTTGAGGTTTTTAGAAGTTTTTAGGATTTTTATGTTTTTTACAGATTTTCTAGGGTGTTTTAGAATTTTCTAGTGTTTTTAGGATTTTTTAGGATTCTCTAGGGTTTTCTAGGGTTTTTAGGATTTTTTAGAGATTTTTTGGATTTTCTATGATTTTTTTAGGAATTTTTGGGTTTTCTAGAATTTTGTAGGGTTTTTTTTCGGATTTTTAGGGTTTGTTAGGGTTTTCTAGGAATTTCAGGATTTTCTAGGGTTTCTAGGAGTTCTAGGAATTTTTTGGGTTTTCTAGAGTTTTAGGTTTATTAAGATTTTTAGGGCTTTCTAGGGTCTCTAGGAATTTTTGGATTTTTTGGGGTTCTCAAAGGTTTTTAGGATTTTTTATGATTTAATAGGCTTTTTTGGGATTTTTAGGAGTTTCTAGGGTTTTTACGATTATTTAAGGTTTTCTACGGTGTTTGAGTTTTCTAGTGTGTTTAGGATTTTTTTACGATTCTCTAGGATTTTATAGAATTTTCTAGGGTTTTTTATGGTTTTTAGCGTTTTCTAGGGTTTTCTTAGATTTTCTAGAATTTTTGGGTTTTTTAGGGTTTTTTATGGTTTTTACCATTTTCTAGGGTTTTCTAAACTTTTCTAGGGATTTTAGGATTTTTTTGGTTTCTTAGGATTTTTAAGAGTTTTTTGAGTTTTCTAGGAATTTTTAGGGATTTTAGGAGTTTTTTGAGTTTTCTTAGAATTTCTTAGGATTTTAGGATTTTAGGATTTTAGACTTTTTAGGGTTTTTAGAGATTTTTATGTTTTTTAGGATTTTTTAGGGTTTTAGGGATTTTTAGGAATTTTTTATGATTTTTTTAGGTTTTCTAGGGTTTTTTGGGTTTTCTACAGTTTTTTATGGTTTTTTAGGATTTTTGGGATTTTTATGTTTTTCTAGGATTTTTTATGGTTTTCTAGAGTTTTCTAGGTTTTTTTAGGAATTTTTTGGGTTTTCTATGATTTTTTTAGGATTTTTAGGATTTTTTAAGGTTTTTTGGGATTTTTTGGGTTTTCTAGGATTTTTTATGGTTTTCTAGGGTTTTTAGGAATTTTTTGTTTTTAGCGTTTTTTAGGGTTTTCTAAGATTTTCTAGGATTTTAATGGATTTTTGGGTTTTCAGAGATTTTTTAGGGTTTTTAGGTTTTTAAGCTTTTTTAAGGTTTTTCAGGATTTTCAAAGGTTTTTATGGTTTTTTGGGGTTTTTAGAACTTTCTAGAGTTTTTACGATTTTTTAAAATTTTTTAGGATGTTTTAGAATTTTCTAGTGTTTTTAGAATTTTTTTAGGATTCTCTACTGTTTTCTATGATTTTCTATGATTTTCTTAGGTTTTCTAGAATTTTTAGAGTTTTTGGTTTTTTAGGTATTTTTAGGCTTTTTAAGAGTTTTTTAGGGTTTTTGGAAATTTTTAGATTTTCTAAGATTTTCAAAGGTTTTAAGGTTTCTCAGGGTTTTATAGGATTTTTAAGGGTTTTGGGAGTTTCTAGGATTTTTTACGATTTTTTAAGATTTTCTAGAGTGTTTTAAAATTTTCTAGTGTTTTTAGGAATTTTTAGGAGTTTCTAAGGTTTTCTAGGATTTTTCAAGGTTTTCTTGGGTTTTTAGAGTTTTCTAGGTTTTTTATAGATTTTTTTTATTATTCTAAGGTTTTGTAGGGTTTTTTATGGTTTTATAGGGTTTTTTAGAATTTTTTATGGTTTTCTAGAGTGTTTTAGAGTTCTCTAGGCCTTTAGAATTTTTTAGGATTCTCTAGAGTTTTTTATGATTTTTAGGGACTTTTTGGGTTTTCTAAGGTTTTTTCAGATTTTTAGAGTTTTTAAGGCTTTTTTTTGTTTTTCTAGTGTTTTTAAGGGTTTCTAGTTTATGGTTTTAAGGGTTTTTATGACTTTATAGGATTTTCTAAGATTTTTAGAATTTTTGCATTTTTAGGGTTTTTCTAAGGTTTTTTAGCGATTTTTGGGTTTTTTTAGGCTGTTTTAGATTTTTCTAAGATTTTTAGGATTTTTAGAGTTTTCTAGAATTTTTTAGAAATTTTTTTATTTTTTAGGGTTTTTGTGGGTTTTTGAATTTTTCTAGAATTTTTTGGATTTTTTTATTTTTTAAATTTTTCTAGGATTTTTGGGGGTTTTCAAAGGTTTCTAGAGTTTTTTTATGATTTTCTAGGCTTTTTTGGGATTTTTAAGAGATTTTAGGATTTTTACGGTTTTTTAAGGTTTTTATAGGGTGTTTTAGAGTTTTTAGGATTTTTTAGGATTCTCTACAGTTTTCAAGAGTTTTTTAGGGTTTTCTAGGATTTTCTAGGTTTTTTATGAATTTTTTTGGGTTATCTAGGATTTTGTAGGATGGGTTTTCTAGAATTTTTAAGGTTTTATAGGGTTTTTGGGGGGGTTAGGGTTTTCAAGGATTTTAGGGTTTTTGGGGTTTTTAGGATTTTTAGCGTTTTTAGAGATTTTTAGGATTTTTAAGATTTTTTAAGGTTTTTAGGAGTTTTAGGGTTATCTAGAGTTGTTAGGATTTTTAGGATTTTTGAATTTTTTAGGGTTTTCTAGTGTTTTTAGGATTTTTTAGCGTTTTTAAGGTTTTCTAGGATGTTTTAGAGTTTTCTAGTGTTTTTAGAATTTTTTAGAATTCTCTAAGGTTTTCTAGGGTTGTTTAGGGTTTTCTAGGATTTTTTCGAGGTTTTAGGGTTTGTTAGGATTTTTTAGGGTTTTTAGGATTTTCGAGGTTTTTAAGGTTTTTTTTTGTTTTTTTAGAGTTTTTTACGGATTTTCTAGTGTTTTTATAATTTTTTAGGGTTTTCTAGAGTTTTTAAAATTTTTTAAACTTTTTAGCGTTTTTTAGGATTTTCTTAGGTTTTTTAGAATTTTAAAAAAATTTTGGGTTTTAGATTTTTTAAGGTTTTTTGGGTTTTCTACGATTTTTTGGAATTTTTTGGATCTTTTAGGATTTTTTAGAAATTTTAAGGTTTTTAGGATTTTTTATGACTTTTTTTTAGAATTTTTTAAGATTTTTTTGAATTTTTTATAGTTTTCAACGTTTTCTAGGATTTTTTAAAGTTTTATGAGCGAGCATGAGAATAACCAAATCTACCTCACCCTAGATCATGATGAAAAAGCCTGAGACCCACATTTAGCAATGCAAATCATTTACAAAGATGTGAAAAGAAAAATATCGCCACATTCATAATACTTTGAAGTTGAAGATATTGTACCCCTTCCAAAACGTGAGCATCCAAAATAGAAAGGTTTTCGGCACTAACCATTGATTGCTTTTCATCATTAAGTTGCTTGTTCACTTCTGGGGGATTTTTTCCCTCTTCATCTTTAATTTCTCGATCAAACTCCTTTATCAACCTGTAATAAAAACATAAGGCTTCATACTCCAAAAAGTTGGGATGCATTGATAAAGGAAATAGCAAACTACAGCAGATCACATTAAAATGTCTTCACCACTTGTGCCTACCAACAGAAAAGTGAATTGGAAAATAAAAAATCTGGAAAGAACCTAATTATAAGGATAACAAAGGAAGAGAATTTTCACAACAAAAATGGAGCTTCTACAAGACCTACAAGCAGAAGACTCTGTGTGCTGCTCTTATTATACAACATTCGACCCCTGGATACTACAATGGACGGTAAAATTCCTAGGCAGAAATTTTCTTTATGATAATTAGTTATTAACAAAGTAAAAAGATTTATGCAAGTCAATTCATGAGGAAAAGTAAACCAGTAAAGTCAATATGAAAGGAACCTACATTTTTCTTCTTACTCAACTCAAAGTTACAGTTGCCACTGAGATATAGCAAGATTACAAGTTTACAACCACAGAAATGCTTAACTAACCTTTTACACTCCACCATCTTATCCTTGAGTTCTTCCAGCTGCTTGCTTTGTCTATTGGAATCTTTAATCTTATCAAGCCTTTGGAAGCCATTTCTGGATGTTAAATGAAAATATTTTATTACTATATAGGAATACTTGAAAAGATTATAGATCTATTGAACTTTATTTATTTCACTTCAGCAAGAATTAGTAACTGCGAAAGTGGCTACAGCAAAGGATACACAAGAAAGCAGAGATAATTACAAATAAATACATTGCTTGAACAGAGACAAATAAAGGAAGGATAACATAACAGCCTTCGAGAAATACTTTACTTGGATAACTATGGTCAACAACATTAATTAACACCAACAATAACATCAGCAGGTTTGAAGGCCACATTATGGCAATTTCCCCTAATATGTTTGTTATGTGTGCTCTATATAAGCGCAATATGATGCCATTTGATCCACGAAGAAGATCTGATCTAGTGGGATAAATTTAGAATCAATAGCACATCTGTTTTTTGTATAATCTAGTAGCTGTTTTTTCTTATTGAATACTTTGTTAGTTTATTTAGTACCCTTGATGATTGCAGGGTGTGCCTTACAACCTTGGATTAATTTCTCTTTATTGGGTTCTGATCTGGGGAGTAGGAAAGAAGCAAATATCTGTGCAATGTGCAGTATATGCCACCATTTGGAATATTTGATTAGAGAACCAATTATGTACCTTCAATCACAGATTTTGAGATAAGCAAGTTTTATGGGATAGAATTAGACATACGGCCACTATTTTTTGTAAAGCTCATGATCTATCCAGAGCACTTCTCCTCTCAAACATGTTGAGAGATTGGAAAGCTACATTCCATAGATAGCTTTTTCTTTTGTTTGCTTTTTTGCTCCGTAAGGAGGACCTCTTATCCTTCCATTTGCTTTATTATTCTTCCCACTATCTTAGTGATGTTATTCTTTTATCAAAAATAAATAAATAAATAATAGCCTCCAGCCCATCACTGCAAAAGAGGCAACCCAAATGATCATACTAAATCTCAAGAGATCATTGTTTTAACAGAAAAGATCTATGTCATATGGGAATACCAAAGCACCTAGAGAAAACATAATAATAAATAAAATAAACCTAAAAATGATTGATCGATATACACTTGTGCTGTTAACTGGAAATGCAACTATAAGGTTAAGGAAGCTTTTCAAATAATGAATTTTATACATCACATTCATTTTTTATTTATATACTTGTGCATTTAAAACCAATTATTCTCTTCAGATAGATTGGGAACTAAAAACTGCAAAAAAAAGTCTACTAGTCTCCTGACCAACATCAATAGCCTTTTTCCGTGGGAGGAGGAGGAGGCACTATTAGCGTCCTGATCAACATGAATAGCTTCTTTTTTGGGAGAGAAAAGAATATAGTATTAATAAAGATAAGGATACTATTACATAGAGATTAGAGGACAAGAAGTCAAAAATGGAATTGCATATCTTAATATCAAACAGTAACGGAATAGCTTGTCCTGCTAAAATAAAAAACAGAAATATCTCACAAAATCTAGTGGCTCTCAAGACATAGCTTCTTCTAGTAGCACCACTATCCTCCCATGCTCATTTCACTAAGCATAACATAACTTGTGTACAATGAGCTACCTCAATAAATACAGAACTGGCCATCACTACACCGCTTCAAACCATACAATTCCTAAATTCACAAATATCATTAAGCCTATAAATCTTAAACATACAAATACAAGCACAGGACCAAGTCAGAAAATTTTCAACATTATCCCCTTTGCTCACTCCAATTTCAAGAATCACTGCCCTAATTAAATCAATAAGATGCTAAAGAGTATGATTCACCTCCCAAAATTGGCAACAAGTTTAACTTGCACTCTCTAACATTATATACGAGCAGAGGTGAAAATTTTTCGAACACAAAAACATTGCATAACTGAATCTGAAGAGGTAGTAAAATTAAGTTACATACGCCAGGAATCGAAAGTTATCGCGGATTTCGCCGAGGATCTGCTCCACCTGAGGGCTCATCTGCAAGCTGGTGGCCATTGCTGCCGGCGACTGCGTCTCCTCCCCAAAACCCCGGCGAGAACCGAATTTTCTGGAGGAAACCCTAGCTTGTCGATTTGGCGAGTCTTTGCGCAAGATGCATTATCAGTTGATTTTGCCGCGAGAATCAGAGAGAGGGGAAGTGAAGGAATGGAGAGTGCAAGGAGAATGAGAAAGTGGCAGATTAGGTTTCAATTGAAATAACATTCAGAAGGAAATTGAGGGAAGCAAGAGCACCGGGAACAGAAAAGGCCAAAAGGGGAGTTTTGGAGAACAGAATACCGTTGTTTTTCTGCTAACAAATAATTAATTGTATTTAATTACATTTATATTTATTTTTGTTTGGATGCATTTTAATTATAACTAGTTTCATTTTCCGTGTAGCCACCAAAAAAAAAA